>NC_056733.1:22764222-22794222 GCF_019279795.1 Protopterus annectens
ATTTGAACTTTAGGTTGACTTTTATTACATCATTTAATAAGTCTAGCAGGTAAATTGCTGATATTTTACATATGAATTGGTGATCATGTCTATGTGTAACAACATTAGGCAATGTGTAGGGGATAAACCTACTATTGTATATAGGAAAGGTCAATGTCTGAAGAACATCTTGGAGACACGCTTCAGGGAACCCCAAATGGACTACATGAAAAAGTGTGGTGCCTGTAATTATTATGCTTACATTTTGGAAGGTTCATCTTTTAATATAAATGGGATTACTGTAAAACTGAATAGGAAATGTTCTTGCCAGACTGACAAAGTGGTATATTGTGCCTTCTGTATGGTTTGCCTCAGATTTTACATAGGGAAAACCAAGTGAAAATTAAATGTTGTATTTATGAACATTTAAGAGATATTAGACTTAAGAAGGACACTAATGCTCTGGCCAAACACTGTAACAAGTTTATTGGACATTCATTCAAGTTTATCATTATTGAATCCTTTGATCTGACGGGGGTAACACTGGTCCCTACAACTGGAAAAGCATGAAGCCTTATGGCAATTGAGAACAAATGCCACTCAATGGCATAAAAGACACCTTTTCACTAATCTGTTTTTTGAAAGTAAAAGCACTAGAAAGGTAATGTCACTAGTTAGGGTTTATGTTCTTGTGTGGTTTGTTTGCCAATTAATAATTATTTTTGCTATACGTATCTATATTTAATTATACATACAGATACACATATATATTTATATACCTTTTTATCTATATTTAATTATACATACAGATACACATATATATTTATATACCTTTTTACCTGAATAGTATGCCTTTGCACTTCTTGTGTATTTTTTATCCT
This sequence comes from Protopterus annectens, assembly GCF_019279795.1. Classification (NCBI taxonomy): domain Eukaryota; kingdom Metazoa; phylum Chordata; order Ceratodontiformes; family Protopteridae; genus Protopterus; species Protopterus annectens. Next base: position 22,765,083 of record NC_056733.1, read on the forward strand.
TATTGTATTTTTAGATTTTGAATATGGAGCTAGAGTGGTGCTATACTTTTATTGGCTGATTCTATAAAGGGGGTGTGTTTTTTCATTACATAATGAAGTCTTTCTGCAGTGTTTTTTATCTTGATAAAGTCTCTGAATGGTCAGAGATGAAAATGCCTGATTTATATTGTTTCATTATTTTTTTTGCTAATTTTAGTGTGAATAAATCATTTTTGTGACATCATTAGACTGGCTTGTGTCCTTAAGCCTGTGGGCATATTTTGAATTAATTTGGGTGCTTTCCTTGCTAGCCTTTGTTGCTGCAAGAGGCCAATACCAGAAAAAGGTTCTTGCCGAGTGTGTAGGGGAAACAGATCTGCTAGGCCCAGGTATAATATACATGGCAAAATGGAGGATACCTTTTTTAATATTCCACTAAACTTAACTGGGAAACTTCTGCTGCCATCTGGGAGACACAGGGCAAAGAACACCACATTCAGGCACCAGTACTTTAAAGAATGTGACTGGAAGACAGCCATCTTCCCAGCACCGGTAACCAGTGTTCCTGGCCCAGGTGTAGGTGGAACATCATAGACAATGCAAACCTATACACGCCTTGGATATAGAAGGCTGATTCTGGGATGTAGAAAAATCCCAAATGAAACAAGTAAAATCCTTAAGTCTGATGCAGGCTGTGACAGAAATACAACCAGAGGACAATAATCCATGTAACAAAACTGGATCCCTGGGTAATACCTGTAAAGCAGGTAAGGTAAGGTCAAGTGAAGATAAGGAAGGTGAGCGTACTTAAGTGTATTACACTTAGAGAAAACATCAAACTCTTTTCCTGCATTCATTCTATGCTCCTTGTGTTCTAGGCTCTTTTTCCTTTATTTTGATGCAAGGCAACCTTTGCTTCCATTTTAGTCTATTGGCTAAGAGAAAATATGCAAGGGTTGTATAACACCTAAAACAAAGTAAGTGATCTGCAAACAAAATCAGACCTACTAGATATTACACTATGAACAATGACCTCTAAAGAAAATATGAACTCTAAACAAAATATGTCTGACTTCATATTACACTATGAGCGCAAAACAAAATATTTGCAACTTCATATTTCACTATGAACTCTACAGAAAATGTCTGAGTTCATATTACACAATGAACCATGAACTCTAAAGAAAATATGTATGTCTTCATATTACAATATGAGCCATGAGCGCCAAAACAAAATTTTCACAACTTCATAATAGACTATGAACCATGAACTCTGTACAAAATATGTCCAAATTCATATTACACTATGAACTCAAAACAAAATATGCACAACTTAATACAACACTACAGGTCATGAACTCTAAGCAAAATATGTCTGACTTCACATTACACTATGAGCGCAAAACAAAATATACACAACTTCATATTACACTATGAACGCTATAGAAAATATGTCTGATTTCATATTACACAATGAACCATGAAGTCTAAACAAAATGTTCATGACTTTATATTACACTATGAACTATAAACAAAATATGGTAGACAACATAATACACAATGATCCATGAATTCTAAACAAAATATATATGTCTTCATATTATAATATGAGCCATGAGTGCTAAACAAAATTTTCACGACTTTATATCAGACTATGAACTATGAATTCTGTACAAAATATGTCCAAATTCATATTACACTATGAACCATGAACTCAAAACAAAATATGCACGACTTAATATTACACTACAAGTCATGAACTCTAAACAAAATATGTCTGACATCACATTATACTATGAACTCATGAACTTTAAATAACATATGTACAACTTAATATTGTATTATGAGTCATGAACTTTAAAAAATATATGTCTGACTTCATATTGCGCTATGACCCATGATCTCTAAACAAAATATACATGACTTAATATTACACAATAGGTCATGAACTCTAAACAAAACATGTCTGACTTCATATTGCAATATGGATCAGCACAGCATATTCAGAGAATTATGACAAGCAGGCACAACCTGCTTTTTACAGAGACCCTCAGAATTTGACACAGCCATGCAAGAATAACAGAAAAATGAGACACTTGTGGCTGGAGAAAAAAGGGTGATGGGATAATGGAAACATTTTTGGAAGAATGATCAAGTTTTAAGTGAAATGACTTATGGGAAGAAACTGAAGGAACAATAATGAACTCTGCTTCTTACACTGATGCCGGCATCTGCCACACAGGTAGTAAATGGGAGAGAGGAATGGAAGGTTATTAAGCAGTCCTAGCATCTGATGAAGCAAGCCCTGTAAGTAATATTCCTATTGTAAGAACAACTTTATGTAAAATCATAGATTAATGAATGATTTATTGCAGTAATTTCTTGTGTTCTGTTAAGAGAATAGTACCTTGAATGGGTGGAAAATGGAGCAGTGTTAGAGAAGGCAGTTCTTATCAGTTAATAATCATATTCTCACACCTTGCCAGTGGTGAATGAAGGCTGTCTTCAGTGTCTGATACATTAATTTCACTAATTTCTGTGTCCAGAGTGAGAAAACAGGATATCCTTAGCATCAAACTAAGTTATGGCACTCTGATGTGGTTACTGTTAAAGCACTCTCAGACTGTAGCAGTAGCAACTATTCTCCTGCTTTATCCACACTATCCTCAGACTTGTATCTTTTACACCCTCCTATCACCTCATTACTTCCTTTGACCTGTCTTTGTCTCCTTCTACTAGCTTCATCCTCTCTTTTTTTCTCTCTCTCTTCAGAGCACACTCAAGCAAATCTGCAGTCTGCTGCTACCACTCCACCCATACAGTATAAGAAGGAATCAGTACTGCAAACTAAACAAGGATATACATTTTGAGCCTCAAGAGCAGGGTCAGTCCACCCAGGCATTCTACTTGTATGTTTTATGAGAATGAAGCTATTACATTAGCAGTATTTCTTAGTAGTTCTCAGCTTGCTAATAAAACTGACTGTTGTAGCCTTATGCCCCCCCCCCCCCGGCTAGTACAGTAATCCTAACTGTCCAATAGACAGTATACATTTAATTCACATCCCTGTGACTAAATTAACCATCAAGCAGCCCTCTCAGTGCTTTCTGCCTTAGTTTGTATCACTTGGAGGCCCTCCTGTTTATTTGCATCTCTATACATTCCCCTTCATTGCTAATATATCTCCCTACTCTAATCTGTGCATGAACTGGTTACTAATCAGCAAGTCATTGTGAAGACACACTCCCAACCTTAATAAACTTTGCTGTCTCTTCTCTCCTTCACTTTACAGGTAGTTTGAATTATTACTTACCCCCTCTGAGGCCTTCACTGATTTCCACTGATTGCCTCTCTGGTTTCTTTGCATTCCACCTGGTTTACACTCCTTGTGCTATCTCCCTCCCCCAGTACAAAGTCTATAGTAGAATCCTGCTGAGCATGGAGCCATCTTTAAATTTCTAGTCTCCACCAGGACACAAGTGCTCTTCAGCAATTACATTCTGCTTGCTGGTAAGCCATTAGACCTCAGGAATTTGTTTAAAGTGTTCAGATTTGTAAAGTAATACTTACTTTTTTCTCTTGTCTTGGTTGGCTCTGCCCCGCTCCGTTCGCCCTCGCTAATGGTCGGGCTCTCTCTGCTCCCCTACCCTGCCCCTATTCTCTCCCGCCCCCACTACCTGTACATTGATAGTAATCACAGCCACACCCACAGCTCACCCTCACATCACCTCCACCAATCACAGTTCCTCAAGTGATATCACATTATACCACACCAACTTGCTCCACACAAAATACTCCCAATCACTCTCATTCCCACTAGGCATTTTTTACATCACCCACACTACTTCCCCATCCACATATAGTGCAACCCTATAATTCCTATTCAGACCCCCCACCTAGAAACAACTTAAACTTTATAACCATAACTATCACACAACTAAGTCTAGTCTGTCTTCTCATAATTCTTTACAACACCAAATTTACACACAAGTTATCACTCTAGCAATATCCCTAAACTTAGTAGCACAACACTACATTATGCACTCTTGTATACAGACACCACACATTATAATAATATCTGCCCACAGTTATTCAAGAACTACATAACGGACCAATTCAGAACTAAACACATAGGCTCTCATTCCTACTCCAAAAAAACACAATACTTTCTCACACTCCTCACCAAACTCCAACATCTGTATAACCATTTTTAACTCGAGGCTCACCATAAGTGGGGATATCCACCCCAACCCAGGCCCAAATCCATCCTGTCCAACACAAACTGCTCCAACACAAATGTCAGAACATAACATCCCCACTTTCTTCATCCCTGGGCAAATCAACAACAGCAGCAAAACCAACCATCTTTTAATGCTAAATATTAATATTAGAAGTATCAAAAATAAAATACCTGAACTCCAGGCCACAATAGCGCACTACTCCCCAGACATAGTTGCTTTAACAGAAACCTGGCTAAATAAAAACATAGCTAACTCAGAAGTTCTCCCTACCAGTTACAATACCATTAGACAAGACAGACCACTTCGTAAAGGGGGTGGAACTGCCTTACTGTACAAGTCCAACTTAACTGTCCATCAATTACCAAACTCATACCCCTCCCCCAATAATTGGGACATACTTATCTCACAACTTCAACTTCACCCTAAAAAGGTCATCACCACAGCTGTGATCTATATTCCACCTGGTAATACACCTGCTAACCATGAAGACTTCTTATCCTGGTGTTCTTTCACATACTCACAAGAAGCCCTTATTCTGTGGGACTTCAACCTAGATTGGTTCACCTGTATATCAGAACCAGCAAGTAATCTAATAAATCTCCATGGCTACCAGCAGCTAGTCCAAATTCCAGCTAGATCTGATAAAAAATCTAAAAGGGAATCCATCCTTGCCTGGGTCCTAACTAACAAACCCACATTGTACCCTCACACAGGCAGTCTCCCAGACACCTTAAGTGACCACAACATAATATACTTTATACGTAGTAGAACAATCATATGCAAAACCACTAACTATATATCCACTAGAAACACAAAAAAATTCTCTCCTGGGGTCCTCAACACTTTACTCTGTAACTGTAACTGGACCCCCCCTAAAAACCCTCCCACTTGACCAGGCTGTAGCATATTTCAGCAAAACATTTCTACAATACCTAGACACTGTTGCTCCATTGCGCTAAATCAAGGTTAGAACCTCTACAAACCCCTGGCTCAGTAAAGAAACCAAATAAATCCTCAAATACTATTTCAACAAAACATTTCTACAATACCTAGACACTGTTGCTCCATTGCGCAAAATCAAGGTTAGAACCTCTACAAACCCCTGGCTCAGTAAAGAAACCAAACAAATCCTCAAGTACAGAGACACTGCCTGGCTTTACTATCAAAAAAACAAAGAAACACAAAGCCTAAGTACCAAGAACTGCGCAACCGTGCAAAAAAATGCATTAGGCCTGACAAAAAATCTACTATACAACATTACAAACTAAATACCAACACAACCCGCAAAAATTTTGGAAAATTGTAAACCAGCTACTAAAATCCACCCAAAAGGCTACCCCCAAACCAACCACCCCTGACACTAAAGTTCCCATCGAAACACAATTCAACTCCCACTTTGTGAACTCAATTCTATCCTTAGTATCACAGGACAGTTCATTCCTCACTATCCCCCCAACACAAATAACACTAATACAAGCTTTACCCTCGAAACAGTTTCCACCACTTCAATCAAAAGCATGCTCTGCAAACTAAAAACCTCATCAACAGCAGCCGATCTACTCCCCAGCTATTTTTTGAAACTCACAGCAGATGCTATTGCTATCCCAGTCTCCACTCTCATAAACAGATCAATTGTTGAAAACTATGTGCCCAAACTGTGGAAAATATCCTATGTTACACCCATACATAAAGGCGGGACCTCCACTGAACTTAATAACTACAGACCCATTGCTTTACTCTTCCCCCTGGCCAAAATCCTAGAAAAATGCATCCATACCCAGATGCTAAACTATTTACTAGACAGCAACATCCTGTAACCTACTCAGCATGGTTTCAGACCTGCCCATAGTACCACTACAGCCCTCCTCTGCTTCACAGACACAGTAAACCGTCTCAAAAATGAAGGCCTACAAGTGTCAACTCTTTTTTTGGATATGTCCAACGCATTTGACACAGTCTCACACCAAATCCTGCTAAACAAACTAAAACAATATCATCTATAAAATTCCACTCTTACCTGGTTCCAAAGCTACTTAACTGACAGGTACCAAGCTGTGAAATGTGAAAATTATCTCTCTCCTCAGATGCCCATAACTATAGGAGCCCCACAAGGTTCTATTTTAGGGCCACTACTATTCACAGTCTTCACAAATGACCTCCATACCTCCACACAGCATGCATCTATAATTCAGTATGCAGATGACACTACCTTAATCTGTGCTGCACAAAACATTCCCACCCTCCTGCAAACAACTCAACTAGCATTCTCTGATGTTGAAAACTACCTTACCAAAGCCCAACTTATCCTCAATCCAAAGAAAACTCAGCTTATGATTATAACCAGTTCTAACAAAAACACTAACAGTCAATTCACTATCTACTCCACAAATGCAACTCCAATTGCTACAGTGGCACAGGCTAAGCTGTTGGGAATAATCATAGACCCCCACCTAAAATTTGATAGTCATCTCAACTTAACTATTAAAAAAGTACATGCCAAACTGGGGTCACTCTACCGTATCAAACCATTTCTTACCAACAATACAAGATCAGCCATTGCTCACTCCCAACTTCTATCCACCCTACTCTAAGCATTTCCCATTCTGACTAATCTCAACAAAACTGAACTAAGCAAAATGGAAGCCTGCTATAACAGAATTGCCCACTTTGCTGCAAATTGCTCATATATAACTCATCACTGTACTGCTTTGAGACAGCTCCACTGGCTTGAACTGCCCAACCTCCTAACCTACAATCATATCTGCCTCTGTCATTCTATTACCTCCCCAATAAGTGTCCTGCCCTCAAAAACCTAGTACAACATCACTCAGTCAAAAGGCCTCTTAGATCATCAAGCAAACTACTACTAGAAGTCACCAACAGCTACAAAGGCTTTGAAGATGCACTACTGGCTCAGTGGCTAAAAAATGGAACTCTGTCCCTACTAGCATTCAAAACACATCATCCAAAGCCTCCTTTAAAGACCTCATCAGGCAACATCTCAAGCAAAGTTGGCAGTGCCATGATTGCTCTCCAGGCTAGTGAAAGAGGATAACATATACATACTAAATCTAGAGCTCTTGATAATAGTTTTCAATCTTACTCACAAACACTGGCTAATCAACAATGTATGTACTGTACCTGTGTACTATGTATGTATTCAACCTATGTTCCAAATTTCAGCTGTACACCACAAATCTATTAATTACCTTTATTTTTAAAATTAATATTTTTTGTTTGCTCTCTCCACTGTAAATATTTATGTGCCACATACCACTGTAAAAACATGTCTCTTGTAATTTGTGTGTATACTGATCATGTCTAAATAACTAAATGTGTCTGTAATTTTTCTTTGTGGAGCTTTTCTCTCCGGGCCTCTGCTAAAAAGGGCCTTTTCGGCTCAGTCAGACACCCCCAGTTAACAAACATAAAATAAAATAAAATAACTACGGTCAGTGAGAAAAGAACTGTTCTTGGCATCTATTAAGATGTGATAGACAGCCTCAGTACTTCATACAGCAGTATTCATTTTGACAGAAGACCGATCTTAGTAACACCATCCATACTGCCTACCTGTCTTAACAATGACCACAGTGAGAGGACATCACAACCACTACACTGTGTAGTACAACAAACAGCGACAGAAGGCTAGCGTCAGTACCGCCTACATTAATACCCACAATAAGGAAATATTATCTTCATCACCTATTACAGTGAGAAGGGAAGCTTCATTACCTCCTATCACACTGCTTACTGAATGAAATAACACTGCTAACAATAACAGGACACATAGTGTAAGCACCTGAAACAGGTGAAGAAAGGCTACCTTACTGCCCTGTCCATTTAGTTAGAGAAAGCTAGTCTTAGTGTTTCCTATGAGATCATCATAAATGAGGGCAGAGTAACTTCTGAATCTTCTAAATTACTAGCCACAATATGGAAATGTAGCCTCAGGACTTGCTACACCATTTTCATAGTCAGACAAGATTAGCCTTAAGATTTCCTATGGCAGTACCTAAGATGAGTGAAAGTAAGATTCACAACTTCCCATAGCTGTGGCAGTTACATCACTGCCAACAGAGAAAGAATAGTTTCTCAGTATTCCATACTTTGTTGCACATAGTGAGATAAACAAAGCCTTAGCACTTGTATTATGATGGCTCAGACTGGGAGAAAAACAGTCTCGGCATATCTTTAACCAAAAGAAGGCTAGATTTTGCAATACATCCTAATTCTCTGTTCACAATGAAGTAATTACTCTGCTTTAATTCTCCATTCACAGTGAGAGGAAAGCAGCACTCAGGCCTTCAAGGCCGTGCTATGTAAGGAAAGAAAGGCTGCATCATGTCTCGTTTGCAGTAGTCGCTGTGGGACATGGTCATTCTGTGATTCTTCTACATCAGAGTGCTGTCACTGAATAGTAACACCCAAAAACCTCTTTACCTTTGCCATTGGTGAGGGATATGTGGTTCTAACTACATCATTTTGGAACCATCTATGGTAAAATAAATTTTGTCTGAGGACCCAGTATAGTCGAGTATTGGTGAATGCACCTTAGGGTAATGAAAATTAGTAATAAATCCGGCAAAATTACTTGATACCCAAGATGTCTTAATGTTGCTGAAGAATCTGTTATAACTAGATAAATTCATTAAATGAATAAGACAAGAGTGTTTCAAAGTCTCTGCTGTAACACTGCCCAGCCCCCATGCTTAGAGAGAGAGTGTTTACTTGGTATACTACATTTTAAACCAGTTAGATAACTTGTTTTGTAGTTTAAACACTGTCATTTGTTTAGCCATAGTTTTTATTAATTAATAGCACGCTTGTAAAACATCCTTCTCTATTCATCACTATGCACGCATCCTTTGGAAAATGTCATCCTTATGTTTTGTCTGTAGTATTTTCCCAGGATGAGCCTGAAAATAGTTCATCTGGATAAGAGTTCTACTCTGGTTAATCTATGGAAATAAATAAATGAAAAACAAATAAATACTGCCTGCATTAGATGGGAATAAACTAATGTCTTTCGGCTTTTCCTGGTTAGGGGTCGCCAGAGCTGAACTCCAGTCTGCTAATGATTGGCAGTGGATTTTTAAAGTGCCAAGGTGCCAGCCCGAAGCTCAACCTTCAAAGAAGGCACACCCATTCATGCATGCACCTACCTACATGTCTTTCAATGTCACTTGACCACGGGAAGGGCATGCAGACTCCACACAGAAGGAGCTCCAGCAGAGAATCGAACCAGAGAACCTATTGCTGTGAGGTGACAATGCTAACCGCTGCACCACCATGGCCTACTTGTACCACCATAGCCTACTTCCTGCAGTAGATGGGAATATTTAATCTAAATGAGTATCACACCTTACACCTGCTTCTTTGTCATTTCTCCTTGTGGGAGCACAGGCTAAAAGATGATTATCTCTGAGAAAGTATCATACTAGCTCTAAAGTATGTGTTTTCCTTTTACTCATCCTAAGATAAAAAAGGATAATACCTCAAACCTGCTACTACTACCACCAGTACTGCTGCAGCAACTCCTGTTGGGAGGGTCACTGTTCAGATAAAAGGGGAAAGTGGTACAGAACAACTTTTACACTAATTTCTGCAATGGCTCCTAACAAAAATAATCTGTCATTGAATCAGCTGTGGAGCCATGCAACACATATTATAACATCAGCAGTTTCCCATCTCATTTAGGGGTCAGATACAGTCTCCTCACCAGAACACACACAGCCCTCCAAACAAATGGCTGTTACAACTGTATTCAAACTATGAAGTCACTTTTTATTTCTATGTTAAGAAAAATGTTTTTTATTTTTTATCCTTGCCTTAGAAGAAATGACCAATGCAATAATAAGGCATACCATCTAGGCAGTAGAGAACAGTTTCAGTCACATAATTACAACAGCATTTAGCAGAGGTGCAGATATAGGCACAGGTTCAAACTACTTTACAATGAAATACAACATAGCAAATTTAAACAGCAATACAAGGCCATCATTATATCAGAGAACTTTATTTACTGCAGTTGCAGCTGTTAATAAGATTAGAGATACACAGGAATTCATTTAAAGTACAAGATTAGTGGAAAATGGGACTGGATCTACACAATAAAAGTCAGCAGGGAAACGGTTAAACATAGTGTTTCAGCTAAATCGAATGATAATGAGTACATGGGAATGAGGGATGAATAAGATTTAGTAGACATACTGACTCTAGTCTGATATGTGTTGACCCAGATAACAGAATGCTTTACAGGTGTAATCTGACCCAACACTGAGTGGCCTGACTCCTTATGATGCAGCCAGTAAGACCACATCCCTGATTTCAAACAAGGTATTCTGCTATATCAGCATCTCCTGCAAGACCAGGTACGTATTTTCACATGGTCCTGCAATGCTAACTATGTGAACGAGATAAAATAGCCATACAATGCGACATACAGTGCTTAAATAAGTAAGTGACCATAAAATGCAACATAAAGTACCCCAATGATCTGCAGTGGCCTATCCTGTACTGATATATACCATTCCTATCTGAGCTATAGCAGACTTACACTCTGTGCAGTACCTGTATGAGCTACACTGCCCTTATTATATATGTAGTACCTATATGTACTACAATGGTCTTACAGCACTGCACACAAGTTGTTGCATGAACTACAATAACTCCATATGCAGCACTGCACACAAGTTGTATGAACTACAATAACCCCATATGCAGCACTGCACACAAGTTGTTGTATGAACAACAATAACCCCATATGCAGCACTGCACACACATTGTTGTATGAACTACAATAACCCCATATGCAGCACTGCACACACGTTGTTATATGAACAACAATAACCCCATATGCAGCACTGCACACACATTGTTGTATGAACTACAATAACCCCATATGCAGCACTGCACACAAGTTGTTTTATGAACTACAATAACCCCATATGCAGTACTGCACACAAGTTCTATGAACTACAATAACCCCATATGCAGTACTGCACACAAGTTGTTGTATAAACTACAATAACCCCATATGCAGTACTGCACATAAGTTGTTGTATGAACTACAGTAACCCCATATGCTTGCATATAGAATTAATCAGCTAAAATATAGAACTGCACAGCTATCTTCAGTAACTGTGTAAGCAAAAAGACTTTTGCTACTATATACAGTACCCACATGAGCTACAATTGCCCTACAAGACTGACTACAAAAAGGACTATGACATTACAGGGACTGTATACTGCACTCATATAGGCTACAATATAACCTGAACTGCTACATTTAGCATGTATATGACTTACAATGCCCCAGCTGTTCTATAGATTTTGCCAGTATGGGCTAAATTGGTCCTAAACTGCTACATGTGGTGATCATAGGAGGTCCCAAGCCCCCATACCAATAATAAAGAATTTCACATAAATTAGTTTACCTAGGACCCTCTACCCCAAATGCAGCATGAAAAAATAGTACTTCTAAAACATTTGCTATAAAGAATGCCACTGGCTGTATTAGGAATAAAAGCAACTACCAGTCACTTTTTTAGTGTTAGAACCTACAGTATTACCTGCAGCAAGTTCTTTAGGGAAAGAGCACTCTAGAATGTTACTTTGCAGACAGCAATTAACACCACTGTACACAATGACTTCTGCAAGTGGAAGCTGTAGTAAAATAATAAACACAAATTTCATAGGTCTTGTAAGTGACAGTATATATGCACTTGGCATGCAGAGTTCAATCCCATGGCTCGGTTGTGATGAGGGTGGGTGTTTAACAAAGCATCTGCTAAAACAGATTTAGGAAATTAATGTAATGTAAGTGCTGATGCAGGAGGATGAGTTAGTGCTATAATAAAAACATATAGATCATGTTCAGTAATTCAGGTTCTTTCTTTTTTCTGCTGAACCATCATCTCATCAAAGACTTCTTCAAACTGTGCAGTAGAACAGCAAAGGGGGAAAAACCTGCTTTGTGTGGCACATTTTTTTTTTCTGACAGCAGTGATGCATGGCCACTATCATAAATGAATGATACTAAGTGGGAAATGATGTGTGCACTGCAATAAGACAAATTTATTAATAATCTCTAACGCATGCTTAACTGACATCAAAAATATGCCAGCAAGGCTTCTAGGATTTGTTTTGCGCATGCCTGGTCAGCCGGAGGTGGAAGGCAATGAGAGGAAAGGATGTGGAATAATTTAAAGGTGCTGAGACTTGTGAGTTCAACCCACAGCCAGACGACTGACACATTAATAAATCAGAAACGCAGGGTGGGCGTCACTAATTATTGTCAACCTGCACGATCACCATAGCAGCAGCAGCAGCCGCTGAAATGCTGACGCCTTCATACTTCTCTTTCTTTGAATCTTAAACAGCCTATTAATTAGCTCCTTACCTGTGGATATTGTTCTGTTTGGAGAAAGATGTATATATTTTACTTTCCTACAGTACTAGTGACATTTTCCTCCTAAAACGCAGTTAAACTTTTTTTGTTAAAATTGACAGTTTTTGCAAGTAACTAAGTACTGTAACACACTGCAATGCAACCAGGACAATTGCAAAGCCTTGTTTTTAGCAGGTACATATGTAAGTGTTTTTGGTATTTTCATAATGTCTTTCACTGTTCTGGGACTGCCAGGGCTCTCTAGGGTTTCCTAAAGGCTCAATAGCCTTACACAGAGCTGCAAGAGGATTGCAGGTTTAATTATGTAAAGAAGCCTGAAGGTAAGATATTCTGAACATCAGAGTCAGAGATGGAGAACAGAACTATCAGAGCAGGCAGCATCCTTGAAATCTGCTAGAGCTCACAAATCTGACGAAAGAGTGAAAGAGAAAGGCCACTGTAATGTGTATATATAACATTTGCATACTTTGCAATTTATACAGAATAATCTATAAAAGAATAGCACAAACCACAGATTGGCATAACATTACATACACGTGCTGTACTACATGCTGCGTAAATCCTCAGGGTGATGTTCAGAGATTATTAACACGTACCCAACAGCAAGAGCAGTGTAAAACTTGTAAAACTTGTAAAATCTTGGCCTGGGCATTAATTCATACTCTATACTATAAAGCTGGGAGAATAACTCTTGTGTCTTAAAAGCTAGAAAATCAAGCTATCTCTGTTACTTTCTGCTTTCAGTTCTGTTTTGTCAAGTTTGGGATAGGGCTTTTTGATAAACCCAAACACATTTGTTTCAAGTAAAGCCTATTTTTATGAGAAATTTTTAGCATTTATTTTTTAAGTTAAGTTTTAAGCAGAATCTAGTAATCTAAAAGGGAGTTTAATCAGGTATGTGAACATAAAAACCTTGTTTAAGTTTTATTACAGAAACTTATATCACAGTGTCTTTCAAAAGATAATAGAGGCATTAATTGTATAAGAAGCATGGCAGGACTGGAATTACATAATAAAGGAATTATTAATTCATTAATTTTGGGGGGAAATGCATGTCTAGGTACATGACATGAAAAAGGCCAACACTAAGTGTTCCTTAACATATAGATTTCTACTCAACACAGAGAAGTCAACATCCTACTCTGCATTAGTGTGCCTATAAAATATGCTACAGCTATAAAACTAAAGAGTATTTGTACATTTTTTTGCCAAGAAACTTGAATAAACAGTGTGTCACCACTGGTGCCATAGGAAAACAAAGCCTTGACTAAGGCCGAGTCAATCTGAGCAAGATTAGCACTGTTTGCATGTGACAACAGTGGCAGAAGTGGATGTACATGCCCATCAAAGGGAGCACGGGGCAAAGCTTAACACATTTTGCCTCATTCCCCTGGGAACAGCAGCTACAGAGCATTTGTGTGGCTTAGGGGTGTCACTCAGTTCACAAACCACCACCGATGGTGGTAGTTTTTCTGGTGGGTATGTGGGAAGGTATTGCGAACCTTTCTAGGTGATATGGAATGCTCATTGCCCCACTCAGGCCAGTGATATTAGGCAATACAAAAATAGCCTCATTGCTGGGTTGCCAGCAAGGCTGCAAAATACCACAGTGCCTACCTCTATGATGGCCCCTCCAGATGACACATTCTCTAATAGATATGGGGAATGCCACCACTAGTGAATTTACTGGCTTTAGTCCAACAGGAAGAAGAAGCCTGCTGGTCAACAGGAGAGACAGGAAAAGTACATAGGAAAAAAAAACTTGAATAACATTTATTTACTTAGAAAAGTATTTCCATCTTATCATGATGAATCAGTAACTGTAGTATTTAAGATAGGGAAAAATAAGGCCCCATAAGCCTGACTAGTCTGGTCTGTAAAGCTATGGAGCGTATTATCATGGAACTCATAAACAAAGACATTGGGAGCCTCTAGACACTGGACCCTACCCAATTCGGCTTTGTTAAGGGCAGATCTTGCCTCTTAAACCTAGTTGATTTCTTTATAGGTTCATAGGTTCATAGGTTAGTACTAAGCTAACTGCCCTTGTGAGCCATTTTAAGCTTAGCCAATTATCCCTCCTTGACTCAAACCCTGCCTTGCTTGTTGTAAGGCAACACCTTAAAACCCAGGCCCATTCCCTCACCCAACCCTTTGAAACAGTTACCAAAGCCATAGATGAGGGCAAGGTAGTCCACACAGCCTACCTGGACCTCACAAAAGCCTTCGACACAATACCCCACTTGGGCATCATAAATAAGCTTACCGGCTTAAATATCAACCCCTATGTCACAAGATGGGTTGCAAACTGGCTCAGAGATAGAACCCGCATGGTCAGAATCGCAGGTGGCATGTCCGAATCCAAACCAGTTACAAGTGGCATCCCACAGGGCTCAGTTCTGGGACCTCTCTTGTTTGGTATATACTTCTCTGAGGTTCAGGCTAACACGGGGGGATTATGGCTGACAAAGTTCGCAGATGACTGCAAACTGGGGGCCATAATCGAATCTCCAGCTGACACAAGCATCCTCCAAAAGGGTCTCACAGAGACGGATGCTTGGTGCCAGAGCCACGGCCTCAAGCTAAATGCCAAAAAGTGCATAGTCATCCCCTTTGGGAAAAACAAGGTGCCCACAAATTACCACATAGGTGGTAATCCATTAAGTACGGAAGACGTAATTAGAGATTTGGGGACCAACATAGATAGTAATCTCTCCTTTGATAACCACGTTGCCAAAGTGGTTAGAAAGACCTTCTATAAAGCCCACCTTATCACGAAAGGGTTCGCATCTAGATCAAGAGAGGTCATTGTGCCCCTCTACTCGTCACTCATCAGGCCCATAATTGAATAGAATGCCCCTTTTGGGATGTACCTTACCCGACACCTGCAGCAACTGGAGAGACTCCAAAAGTACCTCACCAAGAGGATCATGGGCTACAAACTGATGTCCTATGCAGCTCGACTAAAGCAACTCCAGCTCTACTCAGTTGCTTACTGCCTACTCAGAGGTGATCTATGCCTGACGTACAAAGCCATGTCAAACCCAGAATTAATGGACATGCTCCACCTCAAAAAATCCAAGTCCCTTAGAGCTACACGCTCCAGGGACCTACACCTCAGCACAAAAATAAATAGGACAAGCTGGAGGGATAGATTCATTTCCCAGAGGCTCCCCTCACTCTGGAATAGAATCCCAGTTCATGTTAGACATAGCCCCTCGCTGACCCTCTTCAAGTGAAATTTGGATGCGTGGATGGGAAATCGCAAATTCACCCCTGGGATCTCTCCTGTGTCCCTGCTAGACAGAGACACAGTAAACTAATCTTAAAAGGGTACCTTCTGTGACCTACTTTACAGAGGCACAGTAGGCTAATCTAATAGGGAGGCAGAAGCCAAATACACTCTGGCTAGGCTTATAAATGCCCTAGGGCAGATAGCCTGGTATCTACCTATGAGCCTATGAACCTATAAACTGCACTGAATCTTGTGTAATATGTAACTGAATACTGTGTAATATGTAATTTCAGGGAAGGTAAATATACAGCGTTTATAGTATCCTATCATACGATTTAAATAGTGAATGCTATTTCATCGTACCTAAAATATCTAAATCCAAAAATATCGAACATACAGAACAGCAAATTTTTTCCCAGGGAAAAACATTTGCTGTTCCAAAACACAAACACACAAGCACACCAAAATAAATAAACCACATACATACACTTAACAAAACCATAATTCTAACCCTACACTACTACCTATCCACTCACCTTAACCCAACCCTAAAGTCCCTAACTACAGCACACTCACCTTACTGGCTCCCTAACCCTAAAGTCCCTAACTACCGCACACTCACCTTACCCGCTCCCTAATCCTAAAGTCTCTATCACACACTCACCTTACCCGCTCCCTATCCCTAATGTCCCTAACTATCGCACACTCAGCTTACACCGATCCATTCCCACACTTACCTTAACCCCGTCCGTAACCTCTGTTCACATACTTACCTACCCCGTTCTGTAACCCCCACTACAGTAGAGTAAATAGTGAAGCCATGGAACGGACAACCGAAATCTTATCCTAGGTAAGATTTTGAAGTTCCATGGCTTCGCTATTTTGAGTTTTTGACAAAAATGGGTCAATATTATAGCATTCCAAGTTTAAAAGCTTAAATACTATAATATAGACCCAATATACATTATTATAATTTTCTCCCTCTCTCTCTCTATCTCTACAGACACTGAGGTTTTTATATGTATCATCATTAATAAATGAAATGTGCATTTCCGCGGAACTTAAGATTCCTTACTTGACATGTGGTTTCTTACACATTTGGTTGATTGTGAATAGAAATTCTGATAAACTAGCAGGTTCCCAAACCTACTGTTTGCAGTAAGTAGCACATACAGTAGCTGGTCTGCTGAAGTATGCAGTACATCACAGAATTAAGTTACTTTGTTTATTGACTGTTTCCATCATGCTTTATTTTATTTAATTAGGGGGTTTGCTAGTGTAGAAAGCTGATCCAAAGCAGACACATTTTGGCCACAATGCAGGAGTTATGTAACATAGGAGAAAGTCAGCACAATAGGTTTATATAATAAAATTCAAAGTAATACAGTGTAGATTATAAGTGTACATAGGTAGCATAGAAGGTGAGAACTTTCTATATATAGAGTAGTACAGCACAAATAACTGAAAATAAACATATATGCATATGTACAAAACCTCAGGATAGGAGTTAGTAGATGGTGGCTATCTTTAAAGGACAGGATGTTAGTGGGTTTTAATAGTTTGTTGTGAATTTCAAAATGGTTACCTTTGTGATACTACTGATGTTTACAGAATAAGTGAAGAAAGATAATGACGTCCCAGGTGGGAATCTGGAGAGAAACACCTAAGGAATGTGTTCAGCACAGTGCCCCAGCATGTGGGTTGCAGTATAGGGGACCATATGTGTTATTCGCAGTTAGGCTGAGCAAGATATTCGTTGACCTTTTGTATTTAAGACTCATATATGTCAAGTCGTTTTCATTAGTCCCTACACTGAATGAGTTTTTTGAAACTTAATTCTGTGTCCTTCTGTCCGTTAAACATACTATGCTGAAGAAGTAACTATATTTCAAGAAAAATATTGTAAATATTTGCAGAAAAATGCATTACATTGCAAAGTACACTCGACTCTCAGAGTACAAAATAACTTGTTACAATTAATGACTAACCATACAAAAAGTTCCAAAGTATGTGTGCTTCTTCTACTTTCTGATTTTGTTTTGACCTGTGCAGAGTCTGAAAATGCTCCTTTGTTATCAGCACTCTCTCTACTATGGTTAATAAATTGAAAATAAAAAATAAAATAAAAAAACAAGTTGTTTTGCTTGTATTCTTTCTACTGACAATAACAAACTGCATCTTCACTGCATACATTATACAGGTGTTCTGATTATGGTAAATTTTAAACACCACTCACTGTTTTATCCGGTCGGTAGAAAATGCATAGCAGTAGCAGATAATACTGAGAAGCCAGACACATTAATCCTCCAGGAACAACATGCTGTTATAAAGAATACTTAACTTCAGACCATGGAGTGATAGTTTAATGGTGTTAGTAGGAAAATAAAGCATTGCATCTCCTTTCACAAAGTTTTCCTGATTTGATTCATATTTTTGGGCTGTTCTTTGTAAAATATGTGTTTTGCTGGCAAATTATTGAGCGTTGCAACCACTATATATGGACAGATATTTCACCTTCATATTGCATACATTTATTCTATCCCCCTTGGCATATCATGCAACTGACCTAGTCCTCAGTGCCCTACATCAACACTGGCTGTACCAGCTTTATGTCTTACTCCCTAAGACTTACTCCATTACCTCTGGAGCCAGTAATGGATCCTTGGTGTCCTTGGGGCTCAACCATATCTGCTTCTGTCTGTGGGGTGAATTTTTTTTGTATACGCTACCCACTACCCTGCCCCTCCTCCCATGTTCATTGGCTACATTCAAGGGTCACTCCCCTCTTTCAATCATGCCTCCAATAAGGGAGCATCATTAATGAATGCCCTCCCACCTGAAACAGGCATGCCTATCCCTCCCTCACCGCCACTCCTTCAGTCACCTGAAACTGTAACTGAACTGGGTTTGACTGCATTGCATTTAGGGCTCTATCCCGCTAAGCCACCTGAATGGCTTTTAGGAAATGCTTGTTAATGCAAATATTTTATTCTAGTGACTTTTTAAGGATATAACAGCAATATTAAAAATACTACTCACAATTAGAGAACAAAACTACTCTCTTAGAAGCAATCAGAATGATCCCCGTACTCTGGTCAGATCAAAATTTAGAACTACAAATGGTGAAAGAGCTTTTTGCAAATTAGGCCCAGCACTGTGGAGGCATATTCATAATAAAGTGAAAAGTAATCAAGCTTTACATGACTTCAGATCTACACTAAATGATCAGGGTACCTGCATTCATGATGCTGCCTTTTACTGCAGGCACAAACACGTACTTTATTCATCATGCTGAGGTCAAGGCTTTAAATAAATATTGTATAAACCTTTCCTGAGAAATTGTATGAACATTTCTTATATAGCTTGATGTGCTGTCCAATAAGACAATGCTTTTCCAGTCAAGTCTTCTTGTGACCTGTAACTACACAGGATGACATCATGACTGCCCCATGTATTTTTCCTTTACTATAACTAGTATTTGCATTAAAATGTTGTACCACTAAAGCATTGAGGTTGTGTCTGAAAAGGGGCAGTAGACAAGCCCACTTACCCGGTTAACATAGGAAAACAAAGAAATACATATTTAATATATATGCCTGATTTTGGGTCTTTGCCTCATATTTTTTGTTTCTGTTGCCGATTCTTGTGCCAAGAAGTTAAGAGGTATCTTTTTTATCTCAGTCATATAACGCGTACAAAACAAAGTAACTATTAGTACTGGGTAGGAGCTGTTCATAGATGACAAACCTATGGCTTGTCACATGCTCAATTTAAACACTCTGGCCTTGTAGGACTAGGGTGCATTTTTATGAAATAAGTTGGAATACACAAGACAAATTTACCTTATTGTGTTCATAATTATTTATGTTTATTTTTTTCCACAATCAGACATCCAAAATGTAAACTCCACCACAGGGCAATTATTGATGAGGATAGGGGCTGTCTATGAATAAAAATAACTGACTATGGCTGTCATCAGCAAATTGAATTGTCATTAGTCTGAGTTTGCAGGACTAGTGTCTATTTCTGTGAAGTAAAGTGGAATACTGGTGACTTATGTTTGCATTAAGCAAAACTGAAATATATTACTTACAATTCTCTTTGATTTTGTAGACTGCCTCTGATTTTATCACATACTTTTGGTCTGTGCCTTATAATATGAGTGGTTCTCTGGTAAGTCTTTAAATAGTTTCAGACTTAATATATGCTAATGCAAAAAATGTAATTCTAAAGCAATATTTAAAATGTGTCCCTAATTTTGGACTTTTGCCCTTTATTGCTTGTCTTTTTCCCTGATTCTCATGACAAGAGTTTGAAAACCATTTTTTTCACAAATGAATGAGATGTACTAATCAAAGTGGCTATAAGAAGCTGTGTGGGGGTGGTAGTGGACTGTCTGTGGATGATACAGCCTAACTCTCGCTATTTGGTCAGTATGAATTTCTTTATTTATTTGTACATTGTTGACAAGGTTATTCCAACTAGGCTGGTGTTGTCTATGAGAAATTTGGCCAGGGCATAGGGGGGAAATTCCCCTTCTATTTTTTCAATAAATGCTGTGAGTTCTTTTACATCTACCTTATCTATCATCAACTCAGGCAGAGGGGGTCTTGGTTTAATATCGCATCTGAAGGATGCCACATTCAGGTGTACAGCACACCCCTTGTGCTGCACTGTAGTGTCAGTAATGGAAACTTAAAACAATCACATGAAGTGGGAATAGAACCGACAGCCTTCTGATTTTCTCACACTAAAGGAGAGTGTGCTACCTGGTGACCCAGAGACACTCTGACTTTGCAGGACTAGTGTATACTTTAGTGAAATAAGTTGGAATATTTAGGTAACTGCGTTTGTGCAAAGCACATTTGAAATACACTGTGTCCATAATTACTGTTATTTTTACCACAGACATCTAAGGTGTGCAGTCAACAAGGGTATTACAACTGTTGGTGACGTGTGCTGCCGCTGCATAAGAGTGACTGATTCTATTATCATCATCAAGTTAAACAGACATTAGCCTGGCTTTGCAAGTCTAGTGTGTAATGGTGTAAAACAAGCTAGAAAACGTTACTGTCTCTACATCTTATCACAATTTGACATCTGAAGTACACTCATGTGGCTATGACTGATGTAAATGGAAATGTCTGGAATATTTTCTTGGGTGGCGAATGCCAGGGAACCTCGTTTGGCTAGGCTTGTACAGGCCCTAGGGCCAATAGCCTAGTACTTACCTATGAACCTATAATGACATTGGTTTGAGTGATCCAGTTGGGTTAAAATGTTCTAAACTGGGTAATTTTGTTATTGCTTATTAAATTTTACTTCACTTCTTTCTGGAAGAATGTTAAGTTTACCCACTTAAAACATAGACTCACACATCTTGCTTTATTAGACAATAAATATAATTGAAAACAATCAGGAAGGTGTAACCAAAAGAACAGAACATGTGCATTAATACATGGTAAAAAAAAAAAGTGCATTGATACGTGGTGAAAAAAAAAGTTTTGTGTGTGTGTGTGTGGGGGGGGGGGGGTGTAGTGAGAGGCCCATAGTCTGAAAATGCTCAGAACTCAAGGTACACTTATTCCCCCATTGGTCAGAGACAAAACTATCTCTGAAGGAAATGATTGTAACATTGTTGTCAGTCCTATCAGACAAATCTATAATTTCATTCATGTAATCCTTAATGTCAAAAATTACAACAATGCTGCTGTCAGTCCAAGAGACAGGGATACAATTATCCTGCTGTTATTCATAACAGTGAAGGCTCTGATGTTCCTACTAGTTCCATTAGGGGGTAAAAGACAAAACTGCCATTTCTCATGATCATTTTAGTACAATGAAACAAATAAAATGGAGACTAAGCAAATCTGCTGTATCTGCCCTGCTAGCAAATGTGAGGTACGGTGTTAACAAGGTACTACATCTGAGAAGTGACTGTCATAGCAGATGTGAGAACAAAATTAATACTAGTCGGTGAAAAATAACGTGCATAACTCAGCTACAAACACACACACACACACGTACACATATACATCAGCACACATAAAGACACACACACATACAAAAATGTACACGAGTACACATATAGACACACACACACACACACACACACACACACACACACACACACACACACACACACACACACACACACACACACCACCTTTGTATTATTTAACCAGCTTTAAGATTTAATCTAGCTATGTTTATGAGTAAGACAGGCAGTAGTAACCTTGCAAAGCAAGCAGGTAGGACAATGAGTGGTATGTGCACAGTGTTTGTGACAGGGATGTTCGGCGATACCCTGTAAGCAGACCAAGATGGACAATGAGTGATAGGTGCACACTATTTGTAATATGCATTTAAACCATTTTGGATTACAACAAACAAGGTATGCTTAATGGGGTAGTGATGGAAACAGATTAAAGCCTACAAATGTCATATAGTCCATTAACAGAGAGTGCAGTAATCCAATTGTAAATGAACTCATTACATTCCATGTTCAACTGCTGAAAATTTGTCAGACTTGGCAAAAAATGCTGGCTAAAATAATGAATTCTTCAAAACCATCAGACTGCAAAGTTAATAATTAATAAAGGGGAGAGTGAGTATCCTATTCCCCTTAACTCTAATGGGAAAGTCAGCCTTGCTAATGACACCGAGATATAAATTCCTGACTATAGCCCAGGCATCCTGAGTTCAGTTAGCAACTCAGACATAATGGTGAGATAGGAAGGAAGGACTATCTTGTCAATACTTGGGAGAAGTCTTTGTAGTGAATAAAGTGCTTGGATTACAGCCTGCATCAGTGGACTCGTATTGGAGTTCTTTAATACTTGGGAGAAGAAACATGTTGTGTTTTCCCTGAGGCTTGGCAGCGACCACAGCTCTAAAATTGAAAGGGCATAAGGCTATACAAAATACCTGAAGTGCAGAGTATGACAACTCTTCACTCAATCCCTTCTATACTCTGTGATGACCCACACATTCTTCCAGGCCAAGTGAGGCATCTCCCATAGGGAGATCATCCTGGTATGCATAATACTTGGGGGGGGGTGGGGTAGAATACCAGGATTTGGAGAGATTGGGGATACCAAAAGTCAGCAGTGGCAGGCACAAGGAAAAACAATCTCTAATTGCAAAGCTATGGAAGCAAAATGGTTGCAACCCATATTTGCTGGATGGTCACCAAATAAAAAAAAAACAGAGCTAACTGATGGCCCCTAGGAATACTTGCATGGCAGCACATGTGGTGGTGTGACTAGAGAGAACCCAACTGTTGTCAAACAGAAGATTGTGTTGACAAAGGATGGAGATGGATGGAGATGTACTATTTGTTACAAGCACCAAAGATAATTGTGATGTTCCTTGATGATTATTGTGCTCATACTTCCAGCATAGGTTTCTAGTACATAAAAAAGCATGTATACATACATCTTCACACGTATACCAGCATAAAAAAACATGTATACATACATCTTCACACGTATACCAGCATAAAAAAACATGTATACATACATCCTCACATGCATACCAGCATAAAATAGCATGTATAAATACATCCTCACATGCATAACAGCACAAAAAAGCATGTATACATACATCCTAACATGCATACCAGCATAAAAAAGCATGTATACATACATCCTCACATGCATACCAGCATAAAAAAGCATATATACATACATCCTCACATGCATACCAGCATAAAAATGCATGTATACATACATCCTCACATGCATACCAGCATAAAAAAGCATGCACACATACACCCTCATGCATACCAGCATAAAAAAGCACGTATACATACATCCACACATGCTATCAGCAGATACCTATTTACACCCAAAATTGTGCATTGAATATTTTCCGTACAGTTATGCTTCACATAATTTTGTTGTACATTCATAGGTTCATAGGTGTGTAGTAGGCTAATGGCACTGGGGCCTTTACACTCCTAGCCCATAGAATGAACTTGACATCATGCCACCTGACCTTAGTTCCCAGTGCTTCTGTTGAGTAATGCCACTGGAGTGATCCCTGGGGCGAATTTTCTATTTCCCATACGCTCATCAAGATTTCTGTTGAAGAGGGCCAGTGAGGTGCTCTGCTTGACATGTATGGCAAGCCTATTCCATAGCATGTGGAGTCACTGGGTTATGAACCTGTCCCTCCAGCATGTTCTGTTGATTGTGGTAATGAGGTTGAGGTCTCTGGAGCATGTGGTGTGGAGGGATTGGAATTTCTTTAGATGCAGCATTTCTAACAGAGCTGGGTCAGACATGGCTTTGTAAGTCAAGCAGAGCTCGCCTCTAAGTAGGTAACATGAGACAGAGAATAGTTGGAGTTTTTTTAGTCTGTCCATATAGGACAAACGTTTAAGGCCTAGGATTCTCTTTGTGAGGTACTTTTGCAGCCTCTCCAGTTGTTGCAGGTGTTTAGTGAGTTACATGTCAAATGAGGCACTATACTCAATGATTGGCCTAATGAGGGAAGAGTACAGGGAGACAATGACCTCTTTCTTCCTTAATGCAAAACCCTTAATAATGAGATGTGCACATAGAAGGACTTTCTGACCACAGTGGCAATGTGGTGGTCAAAGGAGATATTGCTGTCAACCTGTGTTCCCAGATCTCTTATAATGCCTTCTGTATTCAGTGGACTACCATTGATGTGGTAATTCATGGGAACTGGGTTTTTCCCAAAGGGGATGACGACACATTTTTTGGCATTGAGCTTAAGGCCATGGTTCTGACATCAGTTGTTGGTCTCAGTGAGGCCTTTCTGTAGGATGTAAACATCACTCAGGGAGTTAATAATAGCTCCCAACTTGCAATTGTCTGTGAACTTTGTCAGCCAGAGTCCCTTCGTGTTGGCCTCAACTTCACAGAAGTAGATACCAAACAGGAGAGGACCCAGGACCGAACCCTGTGGGACTCCACTCATGACTGAACGGCAGTCTGACTTGGAGTCAGCTACTTTCACACTGTGGGTTCTACCTGTGAGCCAGTTTGCAACCCACCTTGTGATATAGGGGCTGTTGCCTAGCTTAGTGAGCTTTTCTATGATTCCTGAGTGGGGAATGGTATCAAAGGTCTTGGCCAAATCAAGGTAGGCTGTATGAACTACCTTGTCTTCATCCACAGCTCTGGTGACTGACTCAAAGAAGTCAACCAAGTTGGGCAGGCATGATCTACCCTTCACAAAACCAAACTGTGTGGGATCCAGAGTTTGGAGATTCCCTATACCCTTGTTTATTAGGTACATGATGATGTGTTCCATAGCTTTGCATATCAGACTCATCAGGCTAATGGGGTGATAGTTCCCAGGGTCTGTAGTCGCCCCTCCTTTGTGGAGAGGGATGACTGTAGCAGTGAAGCATTCGGTAGGGAAAAAGCCTGAGGTGAGGCTGTGATTGAACAGGTCACACAGGTGAGGTGCCAGTTCACTCTGTAGTTCATTTAGAACACAGCCAGGGATATTGTCAGGTCCCACAGAAGCTGTACTCTTGGCCTTGGACAGTGTTGTTTTAACCTGTGCAGCAGTCTGGGTACTTGGCAATTTACTAGTATTGTGGCTGGTCCCTTGTGGGGGGAGAGAGGGGTAAAGTTGGCACTGAATCTGTCGGCCAGTATATTGGCAATATCTGTTGGCTCAGTATAGGAGGTACCATTCTGCAGCAGCTCAGAGCAAAGTTGGGTATTGCCATGGAGATTCTTTATATAACTATAGAAGGCCTTCCGGTTGCCTTTACTATCTGCTGCAATTCTGTTTTCATAGCTAGCTTTAGAGGATTTGATGAGGGATCTCAACTTTTTGTTGAGGCTGATAAGGGAGTTTTTCCAATCTTGAAAAATGATATAACCCGCACAGGACATGATTCTCACCCAAACACACACACAGTTGCCAGTATTGCGATTAGAACCCCTACCTAGCTAGTTATTTCTACTATAGTGTTGTGCAGTTATCAGACGTGTCACAGAACTTATATTTGTTGTACCTTAATAAAGTTAGGCATGAGACTTACTGCAGAACCTTATAGAAGTTCTTTTTGTGAGTTTACAGTCCTGCACATTTGTCAACATCAGTCTCAATGTGTTTGGATTAGCTACTAGTGTTTCCAGAGTCATAGCTGGTTTATTTAGTGACCAGGGTTGATACTCAATATGATATCTTGCCCCTTAGCTCTTACTCAAAGTTAGATCCCTCACCCCTCTGTACCACCTCAGCCTTTTATTATTCTTTTAAACCATAGCAAGCCAATTGCTATAGCTTACCACATACAACGCGTTGAAGAGCTAAAGTGCTTTTTAGTACCAGTATTCAGAAATACCTGAACAGGATAAAGAAATGTGGGAAGTGCACTTCTCAATCATGCCCCTTAACATCTTGTGCCCAGAGTGGCTGCTCACGTCACCCCACCAACAAGGTTATGGTCTATGTGCTTTGACAAGTTACAGTGCAACACAACTACTGCAAAACCCACATGGACTGCCACTGCAGATTATCCTAAGTTGTCATCTCTAACCCTCTTTGGTTTGCACTTCATGCATACCTTGTTTCCCTCTCCTCTCTCCTTAACTCTTCCTTTTTGGGCCTAGGTTCGCAAGCTAACTTTCATAAGATCTTCAGGATGCATGATGAATTGAGCTGTTTATCTTAAACACGGTGCACTTGTTTGACAGAGCTAATGCAATCATCAACTCAACTAATTTATATGTTGCCTATGTGGCATGTAACCTTGTCAACTTTTTCTGTTTCTGTCCGTATACCTTATTTCTTTGACTTTGCCTTTTATCTGTGCTGCTTAAATTAACATAGAAATGTACATCTGTTATGTATATAAATGTAATAACATCTTTGCTTCTAACACTATGTAAGTTATAATTTCTGCCTCGTGGGAATTTGCACTGTGGAAATTTCTCTATGAATCTTCCTGCAAGTTAACTAATAGCTCAGTAAGATATTCTCAATTATCAAATAAAAATACATAATCAATAGAATTATAAATGCTTTTTAATTACTGATAACATCATTGTCTAATGATATAAAAGATTATGTAGTAAGAGTTAGTTCGGCTGACTAAGAGAGAATTTTGCTGATTAAATACTTCAACTATACTCGTGGATTTTTTGCCAGGTGCAGTGGTTTCTTCTCACATCCCAAAGGTGTGTGGTAGGTAATCATCAACATTCCCCAAAGGGATACACGCTATGTCTAAGAGAGTGTGTGTGTGTGTGTGTGTGTGTGTGTGTGTGTGTGTGTGTGTGTGTGTGTGTGTGTGTGTGTGTGTGTGTGTGTGTGTGTGTGTGTGTGTGTGTGTGTGTGTGTGTGTGTGTGTGTGTGTGTGTGTGTGTGTGTGTGTGTGTGTGTGTGTGTGTGTGTGTGTGTGTGTGTGTGTGTGTGTGTGTGTGCATCCTGCAATGGGATGGTGTCCCATCTAAGATAAGGTTCTCTGTCTCTGCCTTGTGTCTGTGAGTGCCAGGACAGGATCCTGCTCCATAAACCTAGTATGGAAGAGGCAGGTAACTGCAGAATGAAAGACTTGAAAGGATGTTTCATTTTTTTCAAATTTTTATATTTTTCAACTTATATTTTCTATAGTTTATTTCTGCAGTTGAGTTCCCATATAGGTTGCTTTCTGCTAGGAGTTTTCTGTATCCTTAAATATGTCTCAGCTTGTTTTTTAACTTTGTTACAACCTCCAGCATTCCAAAGACACTCAGGTAGGTGAAATGGTGATGGTCAAATTACCCTAACTCACATTATGTGTGTGTGTGTGTGTGTGTGTGTGTGTGTGTGTGTGTGTGTGTGTGTGTGTGTGTGTGTGTTTATCCAGTGAGAAAACTGACATCCTGTGAAGGAATGGTGCTTGGTTGTCTGATTCTTGCCTTGCAATCATTGCCTGTGCCTGTATAGACACTGGCAGCCCGCTATCCACTAAAAATGCATGAATGGATGGTCAGGATATCTGGTGGGTGGAGCTCATTTTCACTGACAGCACGGATAGAAAAGTTACAAAGTAATACAGTGAGTATTCCCTCAAAATGCAGCAATCAATTAATACTAAACTTCATAAAATATATATATATAAACAGTCACTTAACAAATGCATAAAAATTGAGGATATTAAAAGCACCTGATTTGCTTAATATGTAATGTATAGGACATATAATATCTATAGTTAAAAAGGAAAGATATCAGATAATAAAGGAAGAAAAATATAGATACAGTTTGTTATAGTTAGCGACTATTATCGTTCCACTTCTAGAGAAATGTGGCATAAAAAATACACAGTGTGACTGTGGAAAGAAGAAAGTGATGAAGAAGAGATAAAGTGGTATTTAAAGTGATACATTTGGTGGATGAGGGATGAAATTCTGGAGGGAGCATAGAAAGGAAGGTAACTAAACACACGCCCTTATGTAGTCACCATTGTTTGTGCGGGTCTATATTAGATCCGCAAAATCCTGTTTAAGCAAATACATAAATGTCGACACATATTGCACGAACCATGAGTACACCGAATGCCCAAATCCGCGAAATTTAAAATCTCGAATCGGCATAGTTGGCCCTTCTGCAGTATACCTCCGTAAGGTAATTGTGAGATAGTTACGGACGTTAGGGTGCTTGTTAAGATAAGTGCATAGATAGTAATGTATGTAAGGTTTAGTGTAGGGTTACAAGTAGGGTTTTGTTAAGTGTATGTGTGTGGATTATTTATTTTGTTTGGTTATAGCTCATTAAGGTAAGTGTGCGATAGTTACGGACCTTAGGGTTAGGGTGCAGGTTAAGGTAAGTGCATAGATAGTAACGTATGTAAGGTTTAGTGTAGGGTTAGAAGTAGGGTTTCAGTTAGCGTATGTATGTGGTTTATTTACTTTGTTTGGGTGGGTAGTATGTAGCAAGCAGTGGGGTTGGCCAACTATGCCGGTTCGAAATTTTGAATTTCGTGGTTTCGGGCATTCGGTGTACTCACTTTTTGCGCAATATGTGTCAGTGTTTACGTATTTGTTCAAATGGGCTTTCGTGGTTCTAATATAGACCCGTCTGTGCTTAAGTTATGACTTAAATAATAAGGGCTTATTTCCTATGGGCTAGCAATTGTATACTACAGAGGGAGGTACACAGCACAGATGGTGGGGTAAAAGATGACCTATCAGTGTTTTCTGCAGCTCTTTGTGTTCAGGCCAGAAACAGGTGTGATACCATCTGTAAGTTTCTGTGTTTTCTGAGAAACAGAGGTAAAATATAGAGGAAGTGGGACTG
>NC_056733.1:22799222-22849222 GCF_019279795.1 Protopterus annectens
AAAATATGCAATACTGGCAAAGTTGGATTCTAGCTTTGAGATACTAGCAAACAACCAGTTTCTCAAATTAAGCTAGGCATTTCAAAAATATAATTATTAAATATTTTGACTAAATGGCAAACAACTTTTTTTGGAATAAAGAGAGGATTACCACAAGCAGTAAGCTCTAAAATAGACATTTTCCATTGGCAGTAGCCCTTTCGAGTTTAAAGACAGCTCTACTGCAGTGATTCTATGTGGTCTGTAGAATCCCTGTAATGAACTGTTCCCAGGGCTTACCACAATACTAAAGAGGCATTCCAGGGAAATGACATGTGATAATGAGTTATGTGCTCTCCTTCAGAAATGTCTGCAGTATGTAATTTACACAGCTAAGCTATTCATAGAACAACTCAGCAAGATAAATTAACACTGCCAGCGTGTGTGTGTGTGTGTGTGTGTGTGTGTGTGTGTGTGTGTGTGTGTGTGTGTGTGTATGTGTGTATGTGTGTGTTTGTTATATATCTAAACTCTCCTAGACTAATGATCACACCCTCTAATTCTAAGTATGGCAACACTACATGTATACAAAGTTAGTAGAACAACAATTCTGGCAGCAGGAAGCATATTCCAACCAATAAGAATTATTAAGCTCTAGCGTCTGACATTAATGACTGACTGTAATGGAACACAAGGAGGGATAAAGCAGTTATAAAAGGCAAAATCATAGAATTTCTGCAATTTCAGGGATAGCTAGGAGATAAAGGGATGTGTCCGTGTGTGTGTGTGTGTGTGTGTGTGTGTGTGTGTGTGTGTGTGTGTGTGTGTGTGTGTGCTGGGGGGGGGGGTTGAATGGGTGGTGTCTGTGTCAAGGCCATGCTTAGACCACTAGCAGAAAATTAGTTATTACCACTTGAAATACTTACTGAATAATACAGAAACATGCCCATTAGCTGATAATGAGGTCTGTCTTCAATGCAGCAAATATGTCTCTGCATTGCTGTTTTTCATGATTGAGTTAAATGGCCTTTTTGGCCACAGCACTTAATACTAGCAACTGGGTTCTTTCTGAATTCAGCCCACTATCTTAACATTTTTTTTACAAATGTTATAAAGTAATTATAACAAATTAAACAACTGGTGTTCTGCTATTAACTATTAAAATCAGAAATTCTATTAAAAACCTTACTAAACCTAAGGTAAACTAATATTATACAAGGTGTTTCATTTCATGCTAACAACAGTATGCAATGTTAGTAATACAGTAATGCTCCATTTTTCTAACAACAATGATAATTTGAACCATAGCATTTAATTAACAGATTTTTGTTTTATCAATTTGACAATATAATTTTCATAATCCTAAACTAACAGGGATTGCATTTAAAAAAATCAGTGAACGAAGGTGTAACTGTCTTTTTCCAACTTCTTGTGATAATTTTCCATACAATAGCTAGTAAACAACAAATGAGAGCATACTGGTCTTTTATAATTAAAAGCAAAATTGAGGCAATAGATAAAATTACATTTAGAATCGCCTAACCATTATTCTTAAGTGAGAATTTCAAATCTGTTCCAAAAATTTTTTAGAATATGATAATCATAAAATATGTACTGTCAATCAGCTTTATCAGTCATAGTTCCTCTCCAGCAGCTATTATTATTTTTATAACATCTTTCCAATTTTATGCAGTATTAGATATATTCTGTGAATACATTTCCAAGAGTAAGTCTTCCAGAATAGACGGGTTGTGGCACTTTTGGCTGAAATTTAAATTAATGTCATATATTCCATTGAAATTTAGAAAATTGTGCAAGAAGTTCCAATATGATTTTTATTTGCATGATCTATGTGTTAAAACTATTTTATATAATTTGGATTAAACTGACTTAGATGCTTCTTTTTTATTAACATATTTTAGCATAGTTTAACAATTTTGATACTTTTTAATCCCAGATTCAGTGAATTTACACCATTTAGTTTTACTTTCTGATACTTTGAAATGTTAACCAGCTATCAACATTCTGTTTGTGTAAAATTCCATCTGCTGAAAGAATAGTCCTTCAGTTTAATCTTCTGAATATATTAAATAATTTTATCCAAAATTAATAATTTTCTTCAGTTCCAGAATTTTCAATAAAGCCTCATAAAAGATAAATTGGGGATATAGTAAATAACATTTTAATGACTATGTATTTACATATATTTTTAAAACATCTCAATATTGCATTTAAGCAATCCAAATTTGTAGAGGAAAGGATATAGAGATGTATGCATTTTAATACCCAAAACATTTTATTCTCTACTGCATTTATGGATTCATTTAATATTTTAAAATTCTTAGCATATTATTCTATGCATAGATAAACAGATAAATAAGGTTTGTGTGTATAATGAAGAAATTTTATAAGTATATTATTTAACTCTTTTAAGCTATTCTTATTTGATGCTAAAGAGGTTGTTTAAATTATATAATTTTATAAGATTTGGCCTAACCTCAAAAGTGTAATATATCTGTTCCAGTTAAAAAAGTTCTCTTTAATGTCACTTACAAATTAAATGTGATGAATGGATCACATTGATTGCACTATGAAAGTGAGAAAAACAGGTTTGTTAATTCAAACAACCATTAAGTTCTAGTTTCATGATAAAACCTAACAGTAGCCAGTACTGTCCACCACAAGAACATCCACAAAAAACTATACAGCTTCTCTCTCAGACACAAAAAAGTATAGCAATGCTTTAACGTATTTTAAAGTTGTTATTTTTTCCAAGGGAAATTTCAACTCTGCCTGCTGTCTGTGTAACAGTTTTAAATGCTTTATGGCTTTCAAAGCTTTAAAATACTTTGCATCCCTGATGGAGTAGATAAAGTCCATTTACTACAAAAAAATTATAATCAAGTCTGTCTCTGAAATGTATACATGTTTAACAGCCCCACTTTTATTTATACTTGTCTATGATAGATTGATTTTTACTTTTGTTTTGTTACTGTATTAGTGTATTTCATTAAATTCAAGATAAGATATTCCTGTAGTTTTTATTTTCTCAATCTTAGGAAGTTACTTAACAAGATGGTATTCTGAGGCCATTTAGAAATCAGTCTATTTTCTTCAATTTCCTTCTGGACCACATTCCTAAAAGCTCTGAGCCTACAGATTAATACTAATTAAAGTTAACAGTATATCATCTGCAAATATAATTTTGGACTGAAGATCATTTATTTTAAAACTTTTAAAATTTTCATCTATTCTGATATAACTTTCTAAATGTTCTACTGCTGGTGCAAATAGTAGGGATGGGAGTGGGCAACACTGCTTTATTTTTTATTTTATTTTATTTTTTGTGAAATGTATTCACTGTGAATCATAAGCTCCTATTTTAACAAAGGCCAAGGAAATAACAACAATAAATGGCTATTTCCAATCTAAATAATCAAAAGATTCTTTTCAGTGCTAAAGTAATATGCAATAGACTGTAGGACTATGGTTTGTTGAACAAAGTTAATATCCTTTGTCCTTTGTGTACCTTCTAGTTATAAAACTTGTTTGGTCTTCGGTTATTAGAAATGCTGAACTGATTTTAATGTACCGATAAATACTGACCAAAATATATTGCAGTCTGAATTAGTAATGGAGACAGATTATATGATAAGCAAAAATGGGCCTTTTTGAAATAGTTTTATTATTAGTTTTTTTTCCATAAAAGGCAAGGTATATTCTGATCTTGCACACCTAATAGACATTTTGATTAAGTATATATATTTTTAAGAAATAATTTACAAATCTCTTTCATCTGTTTTAGGTACTTTATTGTCTTTTACATTTTAACTTGCTGTCTGATTTATTTCTCTAGTGTTAATACATTTTAAAGAAAGCTGTAATGTTTTACTTGACAATACATGTATAATATTTTAATTAGAAAATAATCTAAAACTTTTTCCTTTGATTTCATGATTTAATCTTTTTTCTATAAGATGGTCTCTTTAAGTGTTTAGGAGAAATATTAAAATATTGTAATTTAAACTTCTCTAAGGCTACTGTAATTTTGTGATTGAATATTTAAATGAAGTATTGTAGTCAGTTCTTTATTTCATTATTTAATTTTATTTCTGCAGGAAGATTAGAGTTTCTCATAAAAAAAAAATCACTGAATCCAGTAATATAACATTTTCATTAACTGATGGTAAAGTCAAGCCATGTGATTTTATTTAATCATTCTTTGAATGATTTAAATGTTATCATATAAGATGGAATTTTTATTAGTGGTAGCATCTTTTGATTGTCCATAATGTCAGGAAAACAATGGCACTGTGATCAGATAATGAACACAAAACTCATTTACTTTGTTGATTTAATAATAAAATAATTAGATACGTAAATCATGCCAAATTATTTCTAAGTACCATAACATAAAATGATGGGAAAAATACAAAATGAAGTTGTACAAATTCATCAATATCTCTAAAGTGAGTATAGAAATCCAATTTAGTAACACCTTAGTATGAGCTAAATGCCTTGGTACATTACTCACACTAGAATTTTCTTCACTTAATATGTAGTTAAAATCAACTCACAGAATTAGGCTGCTTTTTAAATTATCCAACAGTCTATGTAATGTTGGCTTTTAGCCCAAGTTCTTTGTAACTTGGTAATCAAATGTTGTTTGATAATGTAATGAATCTCTTTTACATTTCAATTACTACAGCTGCAAATTTAGTCACTGTAGCCTTACTTTTCTATAAATAGTAGTGCCTCTTTTTTTTTTTACTTATAAAAAAACATTCAGTAGAATTGCAAAATGCTTGTATCCTAGATTTTCAGTATGTTTTCAATTGTGTTTCCTGTAAAAACATCATATCTTATTTATTACATGTAAGATGTGTATATAGTCATTTAGTTTACAACCATTATTTACACCATTAATACTTAAAGGTAATGCTGAAACTTTTATCAGTTGTGCTTCAATAAATTATTTTTCTAAGTGATTTACTTTCTGTGATAAATATAACAGACTGTGCACAGTAGTAATGACCAATTAAGACTGTATCTAATTATAGAATAATAAATTCACCAACCATTAAAAGAATATAATTCTACTTGTAGAAAAAAAAAACATCATGCATGCAACGAAAACTTAGATTTAATGGTGACATTCTCTCTAAATATGTTTACCACATGTTTTATTATTCTAAAATAAGCCTTACAGTACACTATGCAAATAAGGTGATTTACTGCGGTTGCTTCTAAATTTCAGATATAATATGAAGCACTATCAGACAGAATCAATATTACCATAGTCATGTATGCCCACTCCTTGGCTGCATGTTCATGTTGATTTTATGAGCATGCACAACTACGACAATGCTTGCGTCACCTCCTGACCACATTGGTCTTCCTTTGCATTATGCTACTATGGTACCTCACAATACACATGAGTTGTGTTTAGTACATGAGGCTGTCTACACTAAGCTCCAGTCTTCCTCCTTTTTCTGAACTGCTGAGAAGACAAAACCTATTTCAGGGCTGAATTCATTGTAGCTACAACATAGTGCAGACAGGAAACCAAGATTTTCCTTCACATTCTTCACAAGGGCTTTTATGGTGCCCCTGCTGGTGAATTGGAGTATGAAGGTCTCTTCTATAAAACTGATGCCTGGAATCAATTTACTAGAGCACTGCCATTGGCATCACCCACTCTGACAAGCAGTACAGGCACAAGTAGAGTGATCTCAACAGGTGGTATTCAGACATTCTCCATTAGTATGAGACAAAGATTAGGCAGGTAGAGCCAATTCACTATTTAATGCAATTTGTACATGGTTTGGCACTGTACATTCAATCTATCATCCGTAACTAATTTGCATTATGTAGTCAGGGATATCCTGTACTGATTAATGTTTTGCAATGGTCAAGGAGATTGAAGTCAAAAAGGATGGCCTGTTTAAGCAGACGTAGCAGGATCTCCAGGCAGTTAGGTAAGTCTTGTTTATTACAATCTGCTCTGTACTACATTAATAAAATGTCATACATATGTACTCATCTGTTATATACATTGGTCTTTATTCTCTTTGCAAAGGGTCAGCAATTGCAGACTATGGTGCAGTTGCAGCCACAGCACCTGTTAATGTCACCTGCAGTCCAGAGGCTTTCTCAGTGCAATGCGATGATGACGATGTTGTGGAAGTTGACCTGGAGACTCACTGATGGTCTCTGTGGTCACCACTCAGGGAGGCTGAAGGCTCTTTCTTTGAAAGTGGTCAAGAGTGGTCTTCCTGCTCACCCAAAAAGAAGTGCTATAGTTGCTAAGAACCAAAGTGACCTGACAACTGGATGCCTTCATTGGCAGACTGTGGCATTTCCACATATGGCTGATAGTATCACACAATGGAATGGCCTCATCTCTCAGACCACCAGAGGTGGTGTCCACTGATGATGCCAGCCATGGGTGAGTTTCCCCCTTGGCTAGTATGGCATGCCCCTGTGCATCTTCTTATCCCTCATCAGTGCATTCACCTTTCTTATGTGTCTCTCCCATCACCTTTCTGTAGTCCACTGCTACCCATCACTGTTTGCTCACACTCTACCAGTATGAATATCTCCAATGTTGCCTTACCTTAAGTGTATGTGTCTCCTTTGTCAGCCTTAGTCTGTGTTCTATGTTTGTCTACTGCCACTGCTTCTTT
Source organism: Protopterus annectens (assembly GCF_019279795.1). Classification (NCBI taxonomy): domain Eukaryota; kingdom Metazoa; phylum Chordata; order Ceratodontiformes; family Protopteridae; genus Protopterus; species Protopterus annectens. The sequence goes on from NC_056733.1 coordinate 22,805,888, forward strand.
ACCTATACCATACTTCCTCCCACACTTTCTCCTTGCAACCTTATTCGGTAGCCTACTAAAAATGTAAAATGGATACCTGTCCCACAAAAAGTATAATATTCTCCCCCATGCTGTTCTTCTGTGTAATCCTCTGCTTGCTATTCCTCATTTCTACTTTTGCGATCTGCCACTTTCCTTTCCATTTAAATAATGAAATGATTTGACCATTTACTGTATTGATCTTGTATGGGCTAAAGTCAGTGCTGGTCTTGTATTTGTGGGGATGCTCATTGCACATGTGAAAGTACACAGAACTGGGTGCAACTCTGGTCTTGTTCTGTGTTTGAATCATGTGAGGAGAGCTGGATCAAGCACTAGGTGACTTATACAGCTGAATTGGATCTGTGTAACAAAGCCCTAGCATTAGGATCTCACAAGATAACTTTCTTCTGTAAACACAGTAAGCATTATGACCTTGTCGGAGAATGTCTTTCCATAAACACAGCAAGAATTAGGACCCAGCAACTTTTGTAAGCCCCAGAAAACACAGCATTAGGGCAAACTCCTAATTTCATCTGTAGAAACCTGAGTAATATTTAAGTAGAAATTGGTAACATTGGTGGCTAAGATACAGAGCAACATGATCTGTCATAATGGATATGCACAGCATTGATCCATTCTAGTGGATGTTGTGGCCAAAACAGCTTTGAATTTCCCAGATGACTTGCCACTTACTAATGTACTGTATCCCTGGTCCAATCCTTTCTGGTGAGTGCACAGCTGCTCCTTCTTTTAGAGAAGACAAAGGTGTGTGTGTGTGTGTGTGTGTGTGTGTGTGTGTGTGTGTGTGTGTGTGTGTGTGTGTGTGTGTGCATTGTAGTGATTGTGTAGGTGTTTGACATTTATGGTTACAGTTAAACTTAAGGTAGAAGATAATGTGTGTGTGTGTGTGTGTGTGTGTGTGTGTGTGTGTGTGTGTGTGTGTGTGTGTGTGTGTGTGTGTGTGTGTGTGTCTTTACCAGAGAGGATTAGTGATACTCTTAAAGAAAGGGTTTTTGTTAATGTAATGTTTTGGCTGGGGTTAATGTTAGAGATAGTATACAAGTAAGGTACGGCAGGGGGTCGATACTCTGTGAAAAAGTTTATATTTTTTGTTGTGTTGCTATTTTACAATTTTGATCTGTATTTTCCTTCCTCTGTTTACCTTTTTGAAAGTTGTGTTGAAAAAGTGTGTCTCTAAGCAAGCAATAACAACCAACAGGGTGTGTGTGTTATTGTGAAAATAAGGCCCGCCCATGGGTGTTCTGTGGCCCGACTCTACAGGGCATTATTCGGCTTAGAGAATGCACTGTCTGACAAAAATTGCTGTGTTTTACCTGCTTATATTTTGAATTACTATATTATTTTTATATATATTTTCAATGTAAAATAGTTACTCCACCTAATGTTTCAAACTTGCTGCAGTATATGCAAATAGTTTTGGAGGAAGCATTTTACATCCAAAATATATCATTTTAAAAATATCTAGGTATTTACTTTATTTTCTGGTCCCTTACTACTAAAATGCATGGTTTGTTGGCAATCATTGGGGACTGCAGTTATTAAATTATGATGTAGATTTGACTTTCAAACTTTATTTCCTTCAGAAAATTCATATTAACTTAGCACTGTCTAGTTAGGTGATCGTGTTCAGAGTCAAACCCTGAACCTTAATAATTCTTGGCAGGCAAGTGCAGTGCCTTAATCCTCCACATCAATTGTCAGGTCTCTTTTAATTTTATTTTTTTGTTTGTTTTTGTTAATCACTGAGGATTGCAGTCTGTCAGTCTTAGGCACAGAATCTTAAAACCATGTTGTTTAGTGTCAGTGGTGCAAGGGGTAGTGCACTTGCTTTTGGTGCAGAAGGTGGTGGGTTCTCTTCCCACAACAAGTAGATTGATTGCTGACAGTATTGTGTAGCATAAGGGGGTGTGGGTGCTGCAGTCTTGACTGTGTCCTCCTTTGGATGAGATGCCTAGTAGCTATCAAGCTGTTGTCAGTTTGCCAGCCATTCTATATTGTAATATTATCAGAACAACATTGTTTTTAATGTAACACAGGCAATTTATTCTTCAAGTGCAGCAGACACTAAATTTGTAAATGAAACCCTGAAATGAAAAGTTGTTGCAGCAACCATTTCATTAGCTACAGTTCTCTTTAATGTAGAATTATTCAGATGACTTTTACTTCTGCAGAGATTGTATATATTGACTGATGCTGGTGGATTGTAATGACAGAAGTTGAGTGGCCTTTTATGATTGAAATATTCTGAAATGGGTAGTTTTGTCATTATTGGCTCATACGTTTTGTTTCTTTGCTTAGTGGAAAATGTTCAAAACTATAAAGTTAAAACATATTCTGGAATATAATTTAATACAATCAGAAAGGTGAATCAAAGAACACATGCATTTATGTATGAACCTAAAAATGTGTGCAAAGAGCCCATGGTTTGAAAGTAGCCCAAAGGTAAGGCCAGATGCATTTTCTAAGAATGTGGGTTTTACTGCAGTTTCAATGATGTGAGTTTCAGGGGCAAAGAAGTTTCCTGTTATTCTTGTTAAGTCTGCTTTCATTATGAGATTGTTTTGTTTAGCAAATGGCCATTAGTGTGTGTGCTACAAAACTTAAAAATTTTGAAATTAAATCCAAATATATGTAATCATTATAATAGTAAAAAGGAGAATAGTATTCACACAGGCAAGTTTCAATAATATTTATGGTAACGGGAGAAACCGCCAAGTAACAGGGCATTGGAATGGCTGTGAGGGGGATGCCCTGATCAATTACCCTGTTTAGGGGCCCATTTGAGCATGATTTGGCTCTGCATGTGCAGCCTCTCCAGCAGTGTAGTTACTGCCATTATCACCTCTGTAATGTTCCCTTATGCAGCCCAGTTCCCACCCAAACTCTCTGTGCTGGCACTCCTGCATATCCAAACAGCGCCAAGCCATCTCACACTAAACTCTCTATGCCATTTACCACTAAATGATGGTGTTATGCTTCTTTCTGAATACTGCCTAACATTATTTGGGATAAGATATTTTAATACTGTGTGGATACGATATACGTGTTTTAACATTGTTTTTCATTAGAACTTTAGCCTAAAGGCAGCATACATTTCTTTTTCTATCATTCTGGCTGAGTAGTCATTGTCAGTTTGGATATTCTTGACGGGTTTGACCAGACATTCCTTAATATTAGTCCTCTACCCAGCTATGATGTCCATTTAACACTTACTGATACTGGAAGGGCTCCTTTATTAGCAAGACTATTGAGAACAGACTCATGGGCTCTTTCTACACTGTACGTGTGGCTTTTCTGAAGAATTTGCTGTTAATAGCAGCCTGCATTTAAAGTGGATTGTTGAGAGACAGCCTTACAAGACTCTCTGCAAATATATAGAGCCGAGAATATTTTTTTGTATTATTCTGTATTATAGAGCTAAATTGCTACGTAGATATCTGTTGTATTACTGTTCTGCAAATACACAGATATCAATATATTTTTATTTGGTTATAATTTGCACTGTGATTCCTCATATCTATCTCTGTTGAAACTGTCTTCCCCACCCCCCTCCCTCATTTTAGTTTCTATAGCTTGTGTGTTAACTCAAGGTTCCCTTAATTTGCTGTTAATAGCAGCCTGCATTTAAAGTGGATTGTTGAGAGACAGCCTTACAAGACTCTCTGCAAATATATAGAGCTGAGTATATTTTTTGTATTATAGAGCTAAATTGTTACTTAGATATCTGTTGTTTTACTGTTCTGCAAATATACAGATATCAGTATATATTTTTTTGGTTATAATTTGCACTGTGATTCCTCATATCTATCTCTGTTGAAACTGTCTTCCCCACCCCCTCCCTCATTTTAGTTTCTATAGCTTGTGTGTTAACTCAAGGTTCCCTTAATTTACCATTAATAGCAGCCTGCATTTAAAGTGGATTGTTGAGAGACAGCCTTAGAAGACTCTCTGCAAATATATAGAGCTGAGTATATTTTTGTATTATTCTGTATTATAGAGCTAAATTGTTACTTAGATATCTGTTGTCTTACTGTTCTGCAAATATACAGATATCAGTATATATTTTTTTGGTTATAATTTGCACTGTGATTCCCCATATCTATCTCTGTTGAAACTGTCTTCCCCACCCCCTCCCTCATTTTAGTTTCTATAGCTTGTGTGTTAACTCAAGGTTCCCTTAATTTGCTGTTAATAGCAGCCTGCATTTAAAGTGGATTGTTGAGAGACAGCCTTACAAGACTCTCTGCAAATATATAGAGCTGAGTTTATTTTTTTGTATTATTCTGTATTATAGAGCTAAATTGTTACTTAGATATCTGTTGTCTTACTGTTCTGCAAATACACAGATATCAATATATATTTTTTTTGTTATAATTTGCACTGTGATTCGTCATATCTATCTCTATTGAAACTGTCTACCCCACCCCCTTCCCTCATTTTAGTTTCTATAGCTTGCGTGTTAACTCAAGGTTCCCTTAATTTGCTGTTAATAGCAGCCTGAATTTAAAGTGGATTGTTGAGAGTCAGCCTTACAAGACTCTCTGCAAATGTATAGAGCTGAGTATATTTTTTTGTATTATTCTGTATTATAGAGCTAAATTGTTACTTAGATATCTGTTGTCTTACTGTTCTGCAAATATACAGATATCAGTATATATTTTTTTGGTTATAATTTGCACTGTGATTCCTCATATCTATCTCTGTTGAAACTGTCTTCCCCACCCTCCCTCATTTTAGTTTCTATAGCTTGTGTGTTAACTCAAGGTTCCCTTAATTTGCTGTTAATAGCAGCCTGCATTTAAAGTGGATTGTTGAGAGAGCCTTACAAGACTCTCTGCAAACATATAGAGCTGAGTATATTTTTTTGTATTATTCTGTATTATAGAGCTAAATTGTTACTTAGATATCTGTTGTCTTACTGTTCTGCAAATATACAGATATCAGTATATATTTTTTTGGTTATAATTTGCACTGTGATTCCTCATATGTATCTCTGTTGAAATTGTCTTCCTCACCCCCCTCCCTTTTCTTGGTTGTAGTTTAAATTTGGTGGCTTTTGCAGTGCCTGCCCCATTGTAGATTTGATCTAGGACACTCCCCCAGTCCCATTTCTTTACCGCATTCTACCTAATAAACCCTTTCTGCACTTCCTTTTAATCCTTTTTAATTTAATTACATTTTTTCAAACTGTGTGTGGACTAATATTGCTACATACTCAAGTGTGCCAGCTTGTACTGGATGTGAATTGTTTTTACTACTGTTTTTGCTACTTTTCTGAAAAAAAAAAATTCTGCTTTTACTGTATTTGTGTTTCTTCCTACTTTATTTTGCTTTTGCGTCATCTTAAAAGTACTCAGTTGTATTTATTACTGCTTGGTGTAACTCATTCTAAGCCTTTTAGTTTAAGCACTTGGGCTTCAGACCAGTTGTTTTAAATTAGGAAGGTTTGTGGTCTGCACTGTAGTGGCAGAACAGGTAGCTTACATCCTTCTAAGTTGGGAACTACTGATTGAGGGCTCAGCGTCTGTTATTCTAAAAGTGTATTAATTCTGGTTTAAGCACTTGGGCTTCAGGCCAGTTATTTTACATTAAAAGGGTTCGTGGTCTGCACTCTTGTGGGAGGAGCGGCTGGACTCTGCCCTTCTGAGCTGGGAATTTCTGGTTAAAGGCTTATAGTGCCTGCATATTTGAACTACTTCTTACTGAAATTGGTACACCTTGTTTGCTGTAGCTTAGACTAGATACAGGCCTGCTGAATCTAGCTTTGTTTGTATAACTTGAGCACTAATCCAGGCATTCTTTAAAGTATTCAATTGTATTAATTACTGCTTGGTAGTAACTTGATTAAAGTGTAGCTATCATTCTAAGTCTTTCGGATTAAACACTTGGGCTTCAGACCAGTTGGTTTACATTAGGAAGGTTTGTGGCCTGCACTGTGGTGGCAGGACAGGTAGCTTACATCCTTCTAAGATGGGAACTGCTGATTGAGGGCTCAGTGTCTGTTATTCTAAAAGTGTATTACTTCTGGTTTAAGCACTTGGGCTTCAGGCCAGTTATTTTACATTAAGAAGGTTCTTGGTCTGCACTCTTGTGGGAGGAGAGGCTGGACTCTACCCTTCTGAGCTGGGAATTTCTGGTTACAGGCTTATAGTGCCTGCATATTTCAACTGTTTCTTACTGAAATTGGTACACCTTGTTTGCTGTAGCATAGACTAGATCCAAGTCTGCTGAATCTAGCTTTGTTTGTATGCTTGTTGTTTGTTTGCTTGTTATTTCCCTGAAACGCTAATACCACCTAAAACGCGGCTTTTCAGCACTTCTGTGGCTCCCTAGTGATATCTGCATTGCTTACTGTACTTATTTCCTTGTTTCACTTAAAAGAAAGTTACTGTTTGTCGTTTTTGCATTTAAGTTACCTGTAACACATTGCATTTAAGTTACCTGGCACTTGCTCACTAAAGCAATTATATAAGTCAGCACTAAAAAATTAAAAGCACCACACCCTCACAAACTCCCCTTGAGTACCTTGTTCCCCATTGGCCCTTTTTTTTTCAATTATAAAGGAATTCCCAATACTATTCTAGCATGTCCAAAGGTCAATTGTCAATCTCCTCTCCAGTCCAGCTGGTGAATCTGGGAATCTAGAGGCAATGTTACAACTGCCTCATGTACACAGACAACCCTCTCCTCCTCCCAACAAATTCCCACACATGTGAGAGATGCATCCATATAGCCAAACTGGAGGCTAAGCTCTCTCAACTCAGTACTGGCGCAACCAGTCAGGAGGAGAAGGAAACCACACTCACTACAATTCCAGTCTCACATAAACCTACCACGACAGCAAACCAAACACATGAACACACAAAAACATACTTGGAGGCTCTAAATAAAAATCTGCCTAAGCAGCAGAGACCTCCAAAGCAGACACCCAAGCAACCGCTACCCCAAAATAAAACACGTGCAACACATAACTCACAAAGCCAGTGTGCCGAACAGTCACAGCCCTTAAGGCTAAACAACACACCTGATACACTTGTAATAGGTGACTCTATCGTCAGGCACACTGACATCCCGCTCACCAGGCTGAACAAGGAGAAGGTCACGGTGACCTGCCTGTCGGGCGCTAGGATCCGGCACATAACACAAGCACTCGGGTCACTCCAAGGCAAGTACAAATATGACTGTCATTGTCCATGCTGGTGTGAATGACCTGAGACGTACCTCCCTGGACTACATGAAAAGAGACATAGAGGAGCTCTCTGAGCATGTGGCCCAGGCCGGTATGACCCTGACCTTGAGTAGCATCTTACCCTCACCAAGAATGATGCCACAATATGAAGACAAGATGATCAATTTCAACAATTGGCTTAAGTATTGGTGTCATTCAAAGGGGGTCCAATGCCTGTCAGCCTGGGATGACATGCTCAACAAGCCACGATGCTTCGCTAGGGACGGCTTGCACCTGTCACCCCTGGGCTTTTGGTTATTGGCAAAGACGCTTGCTACCCCCATCGTGCCTTTATTAGGCAAGGCTCAAAAGACAAACCCACCTCCATAGGTATCACAAGGGATAAGAAACTAAGAGTAATGCTACTCAACGCCAGAAGTCTAAACCTCAAGATGCATGCACTCGAAACTCTCCTTAGCATGGAGAACATCGATATCTGTGCAGTAACAGAAACCTGGTTCAAGGCTCCCGAGTGCACCCCAGCACTACCAGGTTATACCTCATACCATGCTTTTCGGCCCCAAAACTTGGACCAAACCACAAAAGGAGGGGGAGTATCAATATTCATCAAAGATACCCACACCTCCAGGTTGGTGGCACAGCAAAAAGCATCAGAGACTATCCATGTGCAACTAACAGTGGGTAAAACTGCCTTCCAGTTTATAGCCTGCTACAGACCACCCTCCCAAACCCAGGAACCCCACTTGGCCTTCCTGAGAACACTGGAAAATATAAAGGTCTCTCCAAACACCATTATATTGGGCGACTTCAACTACCCAAACATAGACTGGGAGCATTACTCTAGCTCTAACACCCAAGCCCAAAGGTTCCTAGAATTTATAAACTCAAATGCTATGGAACAACTTGTTACCACTCCCACAACTAATTTATCACTGTCTCTGCATTTTCTGTGTGTTTCTACAAAAAAAAACAAAAAAACAAAAAAATAATCCTTGTTTTCCCGCTTTTTTTGACTAGTTTAGACCAGTATACAGGCATTGCTGTATTCTGGGCTGTGGTGTAGTTCCTGTGTTGTCCATTACCTTACTTGGATAGAAGGAAGTTTCTTTGCTCACCAGTGGGAGTGGGGAGCCTTGAGCAGCCTACCTGTCCTTGGGGGAAGTGACCTCAGCACAAGAAGCTGTAGTAATTGGTTGTTTGGGACCATTCCTAGCTTTTTGGTAGTTCACTGCTTAAAATCCACCTCTGGACATTTTATTCTGGCTATACTGCTCAGACAAGCTCCACGTGGGTTTACAGAGTGGTCCTAGCAGCAAGGAACTCGAAAAAGCGACTACCTTCTGGATTTAATTATCTTTGCTTTTTTTTCCACTGGAAATAGCTTCTGTTGCTTACTTTGAACTAGCCTGAACTGTTTTTTTACTGATTACTGCATTTATTTTAAAATCTGCACTTAAAGTTACATTTAGTTGAATTTAATCGAAAGTTTGCTTGTTTGTTTGTTTAATTTAACTGTGGAGGCTGCCCACTAAAGTGTGCTAGCCTGTGTAACTAATTTATCACTGTCTCTGCATTTTCTGTATGTTTCTACAAAAAAAACAATAAAAAAAAAAAATAATTCTTGTTTTCCCGCCCATACCTCTCAAGTGTACCTCATTACGAGGAACGTACCTCAGTTGGGGTCTTAAAAAGTTCATGTTCCTCGAAGTTCCTCAAAGTTCCACATTGAAAGAGTCTGTCACACATTCAGTGTTAGGAATTTTTTTTAAGTGAAATCCATGGTAAATAGAAATTAATCATAATACTTCATTAAAGGATCTTTATAGGTAAAACCAGCATATTTTAACCATCCTATGATCTTCCTAGTTGAAGTTGTTAGTAAGCCATTAGTATGTGTTCCACATTTTGCCCATTTGTTCCACATTATGAATGCGAGTGTTCCTCATTTTGGAGATGGAAGGTTGAGAGCTATGTTCCCGCCTTTCACGACTAGTTTAGACCAGTATACAGGCATTGTTGTATTCTGGGCTGTGGTGTAGTTCCTGTGTTGTCCATTACCTTACTTGGATAGAAAGAAGTTTCTTTGCTCACCAGTGGGAGTGGGGAGCCTTGAGCAGCCTACCTGTCCTTGGGGGAAGTGTCCTCAGCACAAGAAGCTGTAGTAATTGGTTGTTTGGGACCATTCCTAGCTCTTTTGTAGTTCACTGCTTAAAATCTGCGTTTGCACGGCTTTGCGCAGTCGTGCGCATAGCACAGAGCTGGTTAAACAAGGTTAAACTTGCTTAAACAAGGTTAAACTTTTTCTGGCTCTGCCAAGTCTGCTGTTCAATTTTTCCCTTAGAACTGTTCTACTTGCAATCTAAACAGCCTATACTCTATCTGAAGAGCTCAGCACTTGCTCCTAAAGCATTTTTTTACACAGGTGATGCACTCTTAAACAAAAGAAAGTACTTCATTCACCTAAATTCTGTTGAGTACCCATTTCCCTATAGGTCCTTTCTGACTCAGTTACACAGCAATCTTTTTCACTATTTCTAGCATGTCGAAGGGTCAGTTGCTGGCATCCTCTCCTGTCCAGCTGGTGAATCTGGGAATCTTGAGGCAATGTTACAATTGCCTCATGTACACAGACAACCCTCTCCTCCTCCCAACAAATACAAATATATGCGAGAGATGCAACTATATAGCCAAACTGGAGGCTGAGCTCTCTCAATTCAGTACTGGCAAGACCAGTCAGGAGGAGAAGGTAACCATGCACACCACAAACCCAGTCTCACATAGAACTATCACAACTGCAAACCAAACACATAAACACACAAATACATACTCAGAGGCACTGATTAAAAATCTACCAAAACCACAGAGGCCTCCAAAGCAGACACCCAAGCAACCACCACCTCAAGACATAGCACATGCAACACATAGTTCACAAAGTCAGTGTGCTAAACAGTCACAGCTCTTAAGGCCAAACGACATGCCAGACACACCTGTAATAGGTGACTCCATAGTCAGACACACTGACGTCCCTCTCACCAGACTGAACCAGGAAAAGGTCATAGTAAGCTGCCTGTCGGGAGCTAGAATCCGCCACATAACACAAGCACTAAGGTCACTCCACAGCAAGTACAAATATGACTCAGTCATTGTACATGCCGGTGTGAACGACCTGAGACGTACCTCCCTGGACTACATGAAAAGAGACATAGAGGAGCTCTCTGATTATGTAGCCCAGGCCGGTATGACCCTGACCCTGAGCAGCATCTTACCCTCACCAAGAATGATGCCACAGTACAAAGACAAAATGATCAGTTTTAACAATTGGCTTAATTACTGGTGTCATTCTAAGGGGATCCAATGTTTGTCTGCTTGGGATGACATGCTTGACAAGCCACGCTGCTTCGCAAGGGATGGCTTGCACCTGTCACCCCTGGGCTTCCGGATATTGGCCAAGGCTCTTGCCACCCCATAGTGCTTGTTTTAGGCAAGGCTCAAATGACAAACCTACCTCCCTAGAAAACACAAGTGGAAAAAAACTAAGGGTAATGCTGCTCAATGCCAGAAGTCTAAACCTCAAGATGCATGCCCTCGAAGCCCTCCTCAGTATGGAGAACATTGATGTCTGTGCAGTGACTGAAACCTGGTTCAAGGCTCCTGAGAGCACCCCAGCACTATCAGGTTTTCCCTCATATCATGCTTTCCGGCCCCAAAACTTGGACCGAACCACAAAAAGAGGGGGAGTATCCATTTTCATCAAAGATACCCACACCTCCAGGTTAGTGGCAATGCACGAAGCATCGGAGACTATCCAGGTGCAACTAACCATAGACAAAACTGCCTTACAGTTTGTAGCATGCTACAGACCACCCTCTCAAACTCAGGAACCCCACACAGCCTTCCTGAAGACACTGGAGAGTATGAATGTCTCTCCAAATACCATCATTTTGGGAGACTTCAACTACCCAAACATAGACTGGGAACATTACTCAAGCCCCAACACCCTAGCCCAAAGGTTCCTAGAATTCATAAACTCAAATGCAATGGAACAACTAGTCACCATTCCCACAAGAGGAGACAATATACTAGACTTGATCATCACAAACATGGGGACAAAATGCTCCACACTGGAAGTATATCCCTCTTTGGTAAGATCAGACCATAAATTAATCTCACTGGAAATCCACATCCCACCCCCACCCCCTGCACAAAAGACCACAGTGAAAAACTTCTCAAAAGCAAACTTCACACTTCTTAAGACTGAAGTGGTATCCTTCAAGGCCCCTGGGCCAGTGGAAACCACAACCCACACTGCTGAATCCTTTGCAAATGCCTTCTATGGGCACCTTCAAGAATGCAAGGATCATGCAATCCCAAATAAAACCAAGACCCACTCCCCCAAAGGCAGGCGCCCAGTCTGGTGGACCCCAGCCATAAACAAACTTTACAACAGGAGGAGGAAGCTACTACATGACAGAGCAAAATCCCTAAAAGGGAAGGCATCTCTGATCAGTACTAGCAAAAAACTACGATCACTCATAAAATCATCCAAGGCCAATTTTGAGAGAAAAATCGCAAAAGACACAAAAGACAATCACAAGGCCTTTTTTAGCTATGTTAGAAACCTGGGTGGAAACTCCCAGATATGCTCAGAGTTAGTCCAAAATGACACAAAATACACTGAACCCACTGACATTGCCAACATTCTGGCAGACAGGTTCAGTGCAAATTTCTCCTCCCCCAAAAGGAGAAATAACCATCCCAGCAGAGTGTAGCCTCCCTAACATCTCAGATGCCCAGGTGAGAGCCAAGGCCCCTAAAGCTAAAAACACAGCATCAATGGGACCAGATGGTGTCCCGGCTGTGTGCTACATGAACTCCAAGAGGAACTAAACCCACACATAAGGCTGCTGTTTAATCTTAGCCTTACTACAGGATACGTACCCAAAGAGTGGAGTACGGCAACAGTGGTCCCACTTCACAAAGGCGGTGCTTCTACGGACCCTGGAAATTACCCTCATAAGCTTGACGAGCCTGGTCTGCAAAGCTATGGAGAGGATCATTATGGAACTCATAAACAAAGACATTGGGGACCTACAGACATTGGATCCTACCCAATTTGGCTTTGTCAAGGGCAGATCCTGCCTTTTGAACTTGGTAGACTTTTTTGAAACAGTCACTAAGGCCATTGATGAGGGTAAGGCAGTTCACACAGCCTACCTTGACCTTGCAAAAGCCTTTGACACAATACCCCACTCGGGCATCATAGACAAACTCACCAGCTTAAAGGTAAACCCATATGTCACAAGATGGGTTGCAAACTGGCTCAAGGACAGAACCCACAGGGTCAGAGATGCTGGAGCTATGTCAGACTCTAAGCCAGTCACAAGCGGTGTCCCACAGGGCTCAGTCCTGGGACCCCTCTTGTTTGGCATTTATTTTTCCGAGGTACAGGCAAACATAGGAGGATTGTGGCTGACAAAGTTCGCAGATGACTGCAAACTGGGCGCCATAATTGATACTCCAGCAGACACAAACATCCTTCAGAGAGGCCTCATAGAAATGGATAACTGGTGCTAGATCCATGGCCTTAAGCTGAACGCCAAAAAATGTATAGTCATACCCTTTGGGAAAAACAAGGTACCAACAAATTACCACATAGGTGGTAATCCATTAAGTATGGAAGAGGTAATCAGAGACCTAGGGACCTAGGTTGACAGTAACCTCTCATTTGACACTCACATTGCCAAAGTGGTTAGGAAGACCTTCTATATTGCCCACCTTATCATGAAGGGTTTCACATCTAGATCAAGAGAGGTCATTGTGCCCCTGTATTCTTCTCTTATCAGGCCAATGATTGAGTACAATGCCCCATTTGGGATGTATCTCACCCGACACCTGCAGCAGTTGGAAAGACCCCAAAAGTTCCTCACCAAGAGGATAAAGGGTCTTAAACATATGTCATATGCTGCCCGACTGAAAAAACTCCAGCTCTATTCAGTCGCATACCGCCTACTCAGAGTATTTCTGTGCCTGACATACAAGGCCATGCCCAATCCGGAATTAATGGACATGCTCCACCTCAGAAAATCCAAATCCATCAGAGCCACGAGAACAAGAGACTTAAACCTCAACACAGAAATAAATAGGACGTGCTGGAGGGACAGATTCATAACCCAGAGGCTCCCTACACTCTGGAACAGAATCCCAGTCCATGTTAGGCAGAGCCCCTCACTGACTCTATTCAAGAGAAATCTCGACGAGTGGATGGGAGATCGTAGGTTTACCCCGGGGGTCATCTCTGTGTCACTACTAGACAGAGGCACAGTAAACTAAACCCTAAAAGGGCATAGTATTCTCATCCTAAGGGGTGGTGAAAGCCACACACACTCTGGCTAGGCTTATAAATGCCCTAGGGCAGATAGCCTAGTACGAACCTATGAACCTAAACCTATGAACCTAAGAGGGGAAAACATACTGGACCTGATCATCACCAACATGGGGACTCTATGCTCCAGACCAGAAGTGTATCCCTCACTGGTAAGATCAGACCATAAACTAATCTCACTGGATATTCACATCCCGACCCCACCTCCTGCTCAGAAAACTACAGTGAAAAACTTCTCTAAAGCAAATTTCAAACTCCTCAAAACCGAGGTGGAATACTTCAAAGCCCCCGGGCCTGTGGAAAATACGGCCCAGACCTCAGAATCCTTCATGAAGGCATTCTATGAGCACCTTCAGGAATGCATGGATGATGCAATCCCAAATAAAACCAAGACCCAATCTTCCAAAGGCAGATGTCCTGTCTGCTGGACCCCAGCCATAAACAAACTATACAATAGAAGGAGGAAGCTACTAAATGATAGAGCAAAATCCCAAAAAGGGAAGGCATCTCTGATCAGTATTAGCAAAAAACTACGGGCACTCATAAAATCGTCTAAGGCCAGCTTCAAGAGAAAAATTGCACAGGACACTAAAGATAATCACAAGGCTTTCTTTACTTATGTTAGGAACCTGGGTGGGAATTCCCAGATATGCTCAGAATTAGTCCAAAATGACAAAAAATACACCAAACTCACAGACATTGCCAACATCCTAGCTGACAGGTTCAGTGCAAACCCCCCCCCTCCCCACCAAAAGGGCAAATATCTATCCCAGCAGAGTGCTGCCCACCTGACATCTCAGATGCTCTGGTAAGAGCTGCCCTCTCCAAAGCAAAAAACACAGCATCAATGGGACCAGACGGTGTCCCGGGCTGCGTCCTACATGAACTCTAAGAAGAGCTAAACCCAAACATAAAACTACTGTTCAATCTCAGCCTTACTACAGGATATGTACCCAAAGAGTGGCATACAGCAACAGTGGTCCCTCTCCACAAAGGTGGTGCCTCAACGGATCCTGGAAACTATCGCCCCATAAGCGTGACTAGCTTGGTCTGCAAAGCTATGGAAAGGATAATCATGGACCTCATAAATAAAGATATTGGGGACCTACAGACACTGGATCCTACCCAGTTCAGCTTCGTTAAGGGCAGATCCTGCCTCTTAAACCTGGTTGATTTCTTTGAAACAGTCACCAAGGCCATTGATGAGGGGAAGGTTGTCCACACAGCCTACCTGGACCTCGCAAAAGCCTTTCATACAATACCCCACTCGGGCATTATAGATAAGCTCACCAGCTTAAATATAAACCCCTATGTCACTAGATGGGTTGCAAACTGGCTCAAGGACAGAACCCACATGGTTAGAATTGCTGGAGCCATGTCAGACTCCAAACCAGTTACAAGTGGCATCCCACAAGGCTCAGTTCTGGGACCTCTCTTGTTCGGTATATATTTCTTGGAGGTACAGGCCAACGCGGAAGGACTGTGGCTGACCAAGTTCGCAGATGACTGCAAACTGGGCACCATAATCGACTCTCCAGCTGACACAAGCATCCTCCAAAAGGGCCTCATAGAAACAGACAACTGGTGCCAGAGCCATGGCCTCAAGCTAAATGCCAAAAAGTGTATAGTCATCCCTTTGGCAAAACAGTGCCACAAATTACCACATAGGTGGTAATCCATTAAGTACAGAAGAAGTAATTAGGGACCTGGGGACCCAAGTTGATAGCAATCTCTAATTTGACAACCACGGCCAAAGTGGTTAGAAAAACATTTTATATAGCCCACCTAATCATGAAGGGATTCACATCTAGATCAGGGGAGGTCATCGTGCCTCTTTACTCATCCCTTATCAGGCCCATAATTGAGTACAATGCCCCTTTTGGGATGTACCTTACCAGACACCTGCAGCAACTGTAAAGACCCCAAAAGTACCTCACCAAGAGGATCAAAGGGCTCAAACAAATGCCATATGCTGCCCGGTTAAAGAAACTCCAGCTCTACTCAGTGGCATACCGCCTGTTTAGGGGCGATCTGTGCCTAACGTATAAAGCCATGTCCAACCCAGAATTAATGGACATGCTGCACCTCAGAAAATCCAAATCCCATCGAGCTACACGCTTGAGACACTTGAACCTCAGCACTGAAATAAATAGGACATGCTGGAGGGACATATTCATAACCCAGAAGCTCCCTTCACTCTGGAATAAAATCCCAGTCCAGGTTAGGCAGAGTCTCTCATTGACTCTCTTCAAGAGAAATCTTGATGAGTGGATGGGAGATCGTAGGTTTAACCCGGGTATCACTTCTGTTTCACTGTTAGACAGAGGCACGGTATACTAACCTCGAAAAAGGGCATAGCAAAATTAATTTAAAATGGGTGGCGAAAGCCAAACATTCTGGCTAGGCTTATAAATGCCCTAGGGCGGATAGCCTAGTATGAACCTATGAACCTATAAGTGTCTTGGAGGAAAGAAATGATGAGGATGTAAGTTTCTACTTGGTCTGTCCCTGAATGCCTTGAATCAGTCCTAGTTATTGCCTGCTTTGTGACATCACTTTCAGAGTCGGCACTAAAAAAAAAAAACAGGAATATTGATGTTTCTTGTTCCAGTGTAACATGTGAATGACACCTCAGGCTTTCACAACCCATTTATCTGAGCAGTACCACTAATTCTGAGATTATGTACTTAGGTCCACTCCCACACAAAAAAACAGAGAATGCCCACTTTAACCTGAACCAGAGTGTCACTGATGGACTTTTTCACAGTTCTGCAAATCTTTTGTTTTATGATTTCTTGAAAACTGATAACTTGCTCATTCAAACATCTGCTGTACTTTGTGATGAAATGGAGTTCATATATATGCAGTATTATTTACTTGATAAAACATATTAAATGCTATCATGCACACCCAGTTATAAATGCTTTTCAGGGGTGCAATCAATGACAATATGTAGCAGAAAAAGTGCCAAACACACATGCAAAATCAGCAGTAACATAACAAGTTATCTAAAATGTTCAACATGTCATTTAGGAATACCAGTTCTTATTACAATGGATTTTAGGATTTTGTTTTAAAACAAATATTTTTAGCATCACCTGACATAGCAATTCAGCAAGGATATTATGCAGAGCCTATTAAGTCCTCTTCATAGCATTGCCTTCCATCCTGATCTGTGTTTTCTGCATAAAAACGTTTATCTAGACGATGTTATAATATTTACACAGATGCAGAAACAGCTCATTAGTTAAAAGCCCACAGTGGGAAGGCCAGACTTCAGCTGCCTCATTAATTACAACTAATTTTTCCATTTGTGTTCAGTTTATGTAATGACCAGGTATAATTAATGATAAAGCATAAAACCTAAAATCAGACATTAGTATTAAATGGTATTTGACACCTATTTCTAAACCCAGAAAAAACAAACCCCCGATTTACTAAACTTCTGTGCAGGACAAATTTAGTCCTGCATGGAAGCGGCAGTTTAAGAGGAGGATGGAAGCACGCCATGAATATTAATGAAGGCGCTCTGCCTGAACTCCTAGTGCTACACAGAGTGTGGACGAGTGCAGGGGGCATGTCTGAGAGCAGAGGTCTCAGAATAAACATGCCCCTGCAAAGTAGAACAGAAGAAAGTGTAAATAAATGAGTGAGACCGCTCATAGGTGTCCGCATATCCCCACCAACAGTCCCCATGTGTTCAACAGCAACAGTACATTTAAATAAAATGAAGGGATCCTTTTATTTATTTATTTTTTAAAACCCCGAGTACAGCTAACCGTAGGTGCGTGGGTGTGCCCATCGCCTAGCCATGGTTAAAGCAGCTGAAGAGAATAACAAGGAATATATAGGCAAATGAAGCACCACAGCAACAGTGGAGTGGTTAGAGCATCCGCCTAATGAGCAGGCATTCTCGGTTCAAGTCCCATTGCAGTACAAATCATTTTCTATGGGAAATCTGTATACGAACATATTTTTACATCGTTTTGCCGTATAACCTACATAATAGCATTTAAATGTGAACTGGAGTACTGCATGAAATGCACATGTGAAGTGTCAGTGTCATAATGAATAAGGCATTAGTAAGCAGGTTTAAGCACAAATAAGCAGTAGTAAGCATATATAAGCATATTTAAGTGCATTTGTGCGGGGGGTAAGCATTGCCTACACAGATTAAGCAAGGTAGAAGCTAAATGAGTGTAAGAAACTGTAATCGGATGTTAGCAGTACTTATCATCAAGAAAACTCATGCAAACCCGCTTACAACTGCTTTAAAGTGCCTTAATCACTCTGGATCCAACAGCCCATGTTCTGCACAGCAACAAAATAAACTGCCTCTGCAAGGCTCAAACTCAGGACCCTGTATGCCATAGTCAGAGTAGTTAACCACTAAGCCATCATAGCAATAGATATGCATGAGGTATCAGCAAACTAATCCTCACCAGAGGAAAATCAAACCAAACATGTGAACTCTATCTATGTACAGTGTAATGTTGGATAACCTGCCACAGAACATAAATATGTGAACTGGAGTACTGCAGCAAGCATAGATTTGAGGTGTTATTGTAATAAAGTAGTGAAGTTCCTAGGACCCCACACAGTGTACGTACACATGAATCACGGATACCAGACACATATATAACCTGAAAGGAAGAATAAATTATTGCCAAATGGCAAATTTATTGATAATCAACTATGAAGCAATGCTAACCGCAGCACGACTCATGTTAGTAAGTGCAAGCAATGTGTAGGGGAGCCAATTCAATCTGCCTAGTGGTATACCTCTTTAAACAGTGCCAACATTATGTAAGCAGGTGTGCCCATAGGTTAGCCTTTTCAAAACTGGACAATCACAGCAAAGTGTGGGAAAATGGCAGTATTTAAACCCCACAGGTGGGAATATGTCTCATAACTGGTTGTAGCTTCCCACTGCAGGCAGAATGGCTGGTGTGGGGGAAGGCACTCGATTCAGAGTGCAATGCTGGGGCATCCAGGAGTCAAAATTTATGGTATGGCTCCTGGTAAAACACCATGACCAGAGACTACTGCAGGGCCAGTACCAGGGCTCGCAGTACAAAACGGAGACCTGGGACAGTCTCGCCCATTACCTCACCAGTGCCACAGGTATCCCCCGGACTGTTGAGGAGGTCAGGCACCACCATGCTGACCTGAAGCGGTGGAGAGGGGATGTCCTGGAACAGTGTATCCAGGAGTGTCGGCAGATGGCCAATGCCCCAGCACTGAGTAAGTACACATTCTACTAAGTAGTAAATAATTGCCTAGCTTGTGTATACTATGGATAGGTATGACTAAATATCAATGCATTTTCTGACAGCTGCAGATGAGCAGGCTGCAAACCAGCAAGCCCATGATGCTAGGCTGCAAAGGTTGTGTCACGAGGCAGGTTGGTAATCAGTCTGCATGTACTGTCATAACAAAGATTATTAGAGCCTTAGAAAGTGTTGTACCAGGAGAAATAAATGTGTTAATAGTCTGTGAATAAAGGTATAACCTCTGGAGTGCTTCTGTTCACTCTTCTCTCATATGTTTGCTATCTGTTCCATACTATAAATATTACTGTTGTATCTTAAGCAGTGTCACCCACACCGTGGTATGCAGATAAAATGGGTATGAAGGTCTGTATAACAATGTTGGAAGTGCCAAGATGTCAGACATATTGTACATGTTAGGGAGACTTACATAGAAAACAGTTGAAAGCTGTATACCAATTCCCTGATAGCACAGTGTACTGTGATGTTAGCAATAATATTTTGTCACACACAGCAGGGGTTTGACTCCTGGGAGTGTGACTAAGTTGTATGCATAATCATACTCCACAACCATACAAACTGGGATACAATGTTCAGATAGAAAGCTGTATGCATAATTACAACCAACAACTGTACAGAAATTGCTTGAATGTTCAGATTGTAAGTTGTATGCATATTAATACCCCACAACTGTTCCAATCTGTCCAGCATGTCCAGATAAATGGCCCGTACCACCAGCTTGGTACCCTGTTCCCCTGAAAGTTCAGTGTGATGATCCAAGAAATGTAGGCAGCTGTCAATGACATATAACTGATAGTCGAATGTGTACATAGTCAGAGAATGTATATGAAAACAAACCTGTCATTCTGGCACCTCACCCAATGTGTATGACAGCAATTCTCAACATATGTTGCATTAACACCTGCAGCCTGTCACACCTGTATTTATGACAGAGGTCATGTATATAATAATCTATAAACATATCAGTGTACAATATAAGACCATTGTGTAGTGTAATAATAAGTGTAAGGGAAAGATCACTGAAGTGACAAAGAATGTTGTGAAAACTACAAGGATATATAAGTTGTTAATTGAATCCTCTCTCTCACCCCTACCATATGTGCATAATAACCCAATGACACTCCTCAGCTGGTATGTGTACACGCCAAACGTTTTTGGGACATATGTCCTAATGGTTAATAAATATACACATTTGTTTCTATGCATGTGCCATGTTAAAACACACCCATATTGGTGGCCTGTTGCCATCAATGAAACCCGCATGTCCCTGTAATGGCCACTGTTGTGCCATATGTGCATGTGTTCTGCTTGCTCTGCAACTGTGTTAAATCTGGTGTGTCGGGTTAATGGGAATACCTATGCATGCTGTTATAACTAATCCTGAATGCTGTTGACTGTCACTGACATATATCTGCCATAAACCTGCGACAACACAGCTCATATGGGAAGGCCGGTCCCAGCGGACCAACCTG
The DNA here is from genome assembly GCF_019279795.1 of Protopterus annectens. Classification (NCBI taxonomy): domain Eukaryota; kingdom Metazoa; phylum Chordata; order Ceratodontiformes; family Protopteridae; genus Protopterus; species Protopterus annectens. The sequence continues at coordinate 22,826,264 of NC_056733.1, forward strand.
TCCCACCTCAGCTGGCCATGGCACCGGGCACCAGCACATCTGGGGCCCAGCCTGGGACCTCCTCCTCCGTGGGCCCTGCACCACCTTCGGGAGGAACCGCTGCAGGGGATGGGGCTCACCCCCCCTCGGAGCAGGCACGGAGGGAAACCTGTCACCCATCAACAGGTCTGGGCCGTGGTGCATAGGGAGCTCGATCTGGAGTATTGAGAGTGGCTACGCCAGCTTAAGGGCCAAGTGGTGCTATTAGAGGGTGAGCCTGCCCCTCCTACACAGCCCCCAGCACAGCCACCTTCAGGGTTGTGAAGGTGCAGTGGTGACTGCCCATGAGTGGGGACCTCAGTCCCACTGTTTCCAGTTGGGGGCTAATGGGCTTGCAACTTCCAAACACCCTCCCTGTCCAAGGTGTTTACCCCCCACTTGTATCATATACCGGCCTTGTATGCATCTTGTGTGTCTTGTCTGTTAACCTAGCCAACCTCCCTAACCAAATATACCAACTACCCCTTCCCAACATCCCACTCTCACCTGAATAAAAAAAAAAAAAAGAAATCTGTTCCCACAAAAAAATCTCGCCCCATACATAGCTGTCCATTTTGCACACATGTCCACTGGAAACATTTAATCTGGCCTAATTGGCATCACAATGAATATAAGTTGACCTCACTCCTCTCCCAGGGGTTTGAGGGTCCAAACGTCCCTGCAAATATAGTGTATATGCACAGCTGCTGCTGTAGAAGAAATGGGCAGCTATGGACTTTTCCTATACCCTTCCTGCACATGCCTAGCTATTTTTCCTACTGTCTTTCCCTCTTTGTGCCCCATTTTTCACCACTTTCCTATCAACCCCTTTTTCTTTTAAAGGAATTAGCAAGGGGGTAAGCGGCAATAAGCACTATTAAGCAGCAGTAAGCGGGCTTGCATGGGTTTGCGCAAGGGTAAGCTATGCCTACACAGGTTGACAAATCTGAAGCTAACTGACTGTAAGAAAAGATAAGCGGAGGTTGGCAGTGCTTACCGTCGCGCAATCCCATGCAAACCTGCTTACAACTGCTGAAAAGTGCCTTAATTACACTGTATCCAATGGCCCTTGTTCTGCCTAGCAACAAAATAAGCAGCCTCTGCTAGGATCAAACTCAGGACCCTGCACACCATAGCCAAAGTGATTTACCACTAAACCATCTCAGATAAACACGTCCTTGCTGTATTCACAAACATATCATCCAGCCCAGTCATTCAACAGTACAGAGAATGTATTCCAACATGTAGATGTATGTGTGTGAGTAAATATATTAATGTCTAAATGGTTACAACATATTGATATATGTGTGTGTGTGTGTGTGTGTGTGTGTGTGTGTATATATATATATATAGATATATATATATATATATATATATATATATATATATATATATATATATATATATATATACACATATATATATATATATATATATATATATATATATAGACATATAAATATTTCTGAACATATAAACATGCAAATGCCTACATCTATAGATATATATGTCCACGTCTACATGTCTAAATATGTACAGCAGGTTATATAATTATGTCAGCATATATATATATATATATATATATATATATATATATATATATACACATACATAGGTATATACAGACATACATCTGTAGACAATGGGGAAATAACAGAATATATATGTCCTCATGCAACATTAATGGGGTTGAGAGGCCCCACACACTATACATCTGTTACCTATAGGTATACCCCCCCAGCCAAGCATGACCCCCCTGTAATACAGTACCAAGTGTTGCAGATCCCATAACCAGGACCAGACATGACATGGCCATCCCTAGGATACATATATACAGACACATATATGCAGATACAGGTATATATCTGCTGTTAACATGTGCATCATTGGCTACTTACAAACATCCTATGGTCATCATAGTACAGTACCACTCCTAGCACAGTAATACCCCTGTGGACTACAGCTGCGATATGGCCAATATATGTGGACAGTCTGACATACTCGGGTCAGTCCAGGGGTATACACAGAACCCCTTCATGCAAGACATGTGGACCAGGCCTGTCAATGTGGATGTTGCCAGCCATGTAGATGGTATAACGTGTACATACTGGTATACATTTGCCCCCATAGGTTATGCATTCATGCACCCCTGTCTGTCCTGACACATAATAACCACTGGTACAGAGGTGCCATGGCCACATACTATCCACTAGTTACTGACATACATCTGAACAGCTTTGTCTGACATACATGACTGTCATGGTGGCCAGGCAGCAGTACATCTGGCAAGTATCTGGACATGACATCTCACTGGATAAGTACAGGAAGCTGCTAGGCATGTAATAAAGCACAGTGCAGGCTACAGGCAGACTGACTCAACACTGAGCTACATCTCCTATGCGGTAATACACATGTACCTGCATAGATAGCTGGCTCTCCAGACATGTCGCATCACAGAGTAACAGACACCTGTGTGAAAGTGCATAACCCCAACCAATGTGAACACAGCCACATATGGTAAGCTAGCGTACTATCACAGTATATGGACTATCTGATGTACACCATCCTCATATGAGCCACTCACACAACAACCCTACATATACTGGGCTGCTACACAGTGTGGTCCAATGGTTGTCTGTAGTGTGGGACATGTGTGTGTTCGCCCCTACAAACATGTAAGCTGATAGGGTGAAATACAGTGGAGCAGCATGTAACATCAGACAGAACAGGACCAAGAACAATGACATCTACCACAGTCTCTACACAGGCCAAGGCACATATGCACTATACACACACTGTCAAAAATTACCAGAGTTACACATATCTTAGTACTGTACACACAACCACAGAATGCCTAGACTATGTACTCAAATATAACCCCTATTATACATAACATGTGTGGCAGTCTGATATCTCACTGGCTTATGAGATATGCTGTCACTGAATATGGTGTACAGAACATATGCACCCCCTACTGCATGACATATGTACAAAGGTTGACAGGGTTATGGCTGGATTTTCAAACACAGGCCCAGTATTGACATGTCGCTGTGATGACCTCATACATTTCCTGTCGAAATAGGGTTTGATGCAACATATGTCCTATGAGGGATATGACATCAGTAACTCTCCCGGTTGTCACCATCTACTGACTACAATCCTCACACTACCTTCTTTAGTTGAGAGATAGGTGCTCTGTGGGTAACACAAGGAACACAAGGCACCACACACTGCCCAGTCTGCAGATGACCCTACAGATGGGGATTCCTCATAAACATAGCACTGACATGACAAGTATTAAAACATGTAGGACAGCCATATCCATACACACCATGTTAAACTAATAGTACCCCAACTGCAGTATAGCAGCACTTACAGTCTGTAATTAGGACAGGTACATTCCCCTCCTGTGTGCTGGCCTGTTTCCACAGTGTATGTTGTCAGAGGTAAGTCCCCAATCCATCTGTGATGTTGTTTGCCAAACAACAGATCTAGTTCCTGCTTACAGTGAATGAAAAGGCCCAACACCAACAAGATGTTCCTAGATATTGGGGTGTGTTTCCATGCAATTGGCTATGGGAATGTTACCACAGCTATTTCACATGCAATCAGCTAGAGGAGAGCTGTAATCTGTGCAGAAGCCATCAACTGATCATGAGCATCACTGACAATGCACATGCCGCTGCCTAAGCAAAGCAGGTGTATGTCTCCAATCCACCAGAGAGGGAGCGTGAGAGGCAGACAGAGGCAAAGATAACTCAGGGTGGGTTGGGAGAGTAAAAGGTGAGCATGTTTGTGTCACACACCTACCAGTCCCAGGTTTTGAGCCTGTGACTGACTATGTACTGATATCATATCTGTTATCCCTGCATGGTGGATATTGTGATTTATGGTAGGGGCAGCATATAAGATATTTTAAACACTCAACATTGGGTCCAGTTGTTACACACTCACAACCACCTCCACACAGGACATGAATGACATACATCAGCACATTAAGACACACACACACACACACACACACACACACACACACACACACACACACACACACACACACACCTGGGATTAGAACCCCTACCTAACTAGTGATTACACTACAGCACTAGGCCATTACAGAATGCGACATGGATATTACTGGAGTACTCTTTCCCCAAAGGTTTATTTCAAAGTGAGTGACATCAGCAGGCCTGCCATAGCAGAACCAATGAATTGTAGTGAGTGTGACTAGCCAAGCATGCATTGCTCTCTACACAGGCATAGGAACAGACACAACAGCATCCACAACTCCCATGTGTGAGAATAGAACCCATACCAGAGTTCCATATCACACTACAGCAATATGCTGTTATAGCACGCATCAGAGATTGCTGGAATACTCTTTCCCCAAAGGTGTACTTCACAGTGATTGACAGCAGGATTGGCAAAGTATGGCATTTGAATTGTAGTGAGTGTGACTAACCTAAATTGCCCTAATTAGTCTGTATGCATTAACCGCCGTTCTGGCCAGAACAAAAATAGCCTGCCTTTGCAGGTCATTAACCCAGGACCCTGTACACTATAGTCAAAGTAATTAACCACTCAACCATCACAACAGTATATGGAACTGCGGTTCTGTCAAAGTGATCCCACCATAGGCTAATCAAACTGAACATGTGAAAGGAATGTATATACAGTTGTTCATAAAACATGAAAGACCTCTCCACGGCCAACTCCATGCTACTCAAGGCAGAAGTGACAATGTCTGTGACACCCATGGAGACAGGAGCTGACCATTCAACTGATGTATCATGCACTAAGGCACTGTATGAGCACAGCCACTTGTGCATGATTCCTGACATCCCACATAGAACCATGATGCTCATCTCCCAAATAATCAAGCCAGTCTGGTGGTCTACTGACATTAACAGAGTATACAACAGATGGTAGACACTGTTGAAGGAAAATAATAAACCAAGGATGTAAACAACCCCCTTACCAGCTCCAGTAAGATGTTGACATCCCTCATGGAATCCTCCAAAGATGATTATGCAACTAAAATTGCCACAGATTCCACAGGCAACCACACAGCATTCTATAGTTATGTCCAAATTCTAACTGGCAATGTTCAGAAATGCTCTGAGCTGCAACAGAATGGCATTACATAGACTGATCCCATGGAACTTGCCAATATCCCGGCAGATTGATTTAGTGCCACATTCACCCCCTCACACCCCCAAAAGGGCCCATGTCAATACGTAAATGGTTCCATTGCCCAGTAATCACGGCCACACAGGCAGAAAACGCACTACCCTCGAATAAGAATACCTATGCATGCTGTTACAAGATGACATCCTGGGCTGTGTACTACATGGACTACAAAATGGAATGGCAACTCACCTAACTGTCATGTGTAAACATAGCCTCGCATCAGGCCTGGTGCCCACTGAGTGGTGCACAGCTGCAGTTATCCCACTCCACAAGGGGGGATCCAGCTGTGATCCCTGGAACTACCATCACATCAGTCTGACGAGCCTGATCTGCATGGCCATGGAATGCATTATCAGGGATATATTGAACACAGACATTGGCAACCCTCAAACACTGGACCCCACACAGAGCCCTGCTCATGGAGGGCCAGGCTTGTCCCCTGAAATGATTGACTGTTGTGACTCAGACTGTATAGCTGTTGAAGAGGGTAAGGCAGCCCACAAAGCCTATGTGGACCTCGTCAAGCCCTTCAACACCATCCCCCAGTCTGGAAACATAGATTAACATACTAATCCGGCTATACATCCCTATGCCACTGGCTGGTTTGCCACATGGCTTACTGACAAAACCCAAACTGTAGGTGTAACTGACTCCAAATCCATTCCCCAGACAAGTGACAAGTGGAGTACCTCAGGGTTCAGTCATGGGACCACTGTTGCTTGGCATCTACATCTCTGAAGTACAGGCCAACAGTATGGGACTCTGGTTAACAAAGGTAACAAATAACTGCAAAATGGGAGTCTTTATGAGCCTGACTGTACTGCATGAAATGTTACTGATACCAGCCTGACATCATACAGGTGGGATGGAGTACTGTTAACATCTTGTGCCCTAGCCATGTAAGGTCCTGGTTATGGGATCTGCAACAGTTGGTAGTGTATTGCAGGGCAGACGTGTGTGGCTGTGGGGGGGTACCTATTTGTGCATGGTCTATGTTGTTTGTGCCTGTCAACTCTACTAATGCAGCATGTGGACATATATGTTTCTGCTATGTTCCCACTTTATCTACAGATGTATGTCCGTATATACCTATATAGATATATATATATTTGCTTACATACATGTGTGTGTGTATATATATATATATATATATATATATATATATATATATATATATATATATATATATATATATATATATATATATATATATATATATATCTTTAAATATTTCAATACGTTGAATCTGTTTAGACATTAATATATTTTCACACACACATACATCTACATCTTGGAATACATTCTCTGTACTATTGTATGACTGGGCTGGATATGTTTGTGAATACAGCAGGGTTATCTATATCTGTGATGGCTTAGAGGTAAATCAGTTGGGCTATGGTGTGCATGATCCTGCGTTTGAGCCTAGCAGAGGTTGTTTATTTTGTTGCTAGGCAGAACAAGGGCCAATGGATACAGAGTGATTAAGGCACTTTAAAGCAGTTGTACGCGGGTTTGGGTGGAGGTAAGCAGTGCAAAAATCTGGTTAGTTTCTTATACTCAGTTAGCTGCTGAAATGCTTAACCTGTGTAGGCATTGCTTAGCTCCACGCAAACCCGTGCAAACATGCTTACAACTGCTTTAAAGTGCCTTAATCACTGTGTATCCAATGGGCTGTGTTCTGCCCAGCAACAAAATAAACAGCTCTTGCAAGACTCAAACCAAGGGCCCTGCCTACCATAGACAAAGTGATTTACCATTAAGCCATGACAGGTACAAAGGGATCTGATGTTTGTAGAAACATATCATCCACTCCAGTCATGCAACAGTACAGAAAATGTATACCAACATCTAGATGTATGTGTGTGTACCTATATTAATATCTAAACAGATACAACATATCTTTACATGCATATGCCTAAATCAACACATATATGTGTCTACACCTATATGTCTACATGTATACAGCATGTTACATATGTGTACGCAGATATATATCTATGTAGGTGTATATGGACATAGTTATATATATATTAGCAGATGTATAACTCTATATAGGTATATATGACCATACATTTGTAGAAAGCAATGGCAGATCAACAAATACACATATGTCCACATGCACCATTAATGGGGTTGAGAGGCCCCACACACTATACGTCTTGTACAAATAGGCATCCCCCCACAGCCCAACAAGTGTCTGGCCTTGATGTCACATGTATGGGTATGGCTTTGCACCCCAGCCTCTCAGCTAATTTACATCTGTTATCCCTGTATGGTTGACACTGTGATATATAGCTGGGCCATCATCCACATTGCCCACAGGTGCCCCACACTCACAACCACCTCTACACAGGATACGAGTTACAAACACACACACACACACACACACACACACACACACACACACACACACGCACACACACACACGCACACACGGACACACACACACACACACACACACACACACACACACACACACACACACACACACACACACACACCCCTGTTATGTCTGGGAGTTGAACCCCTACCTAACTAGTTTATTACACTACAACACTACACAGTTATAGTACATGCCATGGACATTACTGAAATACTTCTTCCCCAAAGGTGTATTTCACATTGAATGACATCAGCGTGATTACCAAACAAGACCATTTCAAATGTACTGTGAGTGACTAACCTAAAATGCATTGCTCCCTACACAGACAGTGAGACACACACAAAACATCCACAAGTGACGTGTGGGTATAGAACCCCTGACCAAGATCTATATCACACTAAAGCATGGAGCTGTTATAGGAAACACCACAGGGATTACTAGAAAATCCTTCCCCAAAGGTGTATTTCACAATGAATGACATCAGCAGGATTGCCAAAGTAGGGCATTCGATATGTACTGGGAGTGTGTAGCCTATAATGCATTCCTCCATACATAGACATTGGAACACACATAAAACATCCAGAACTGCCATGGGTGGAGATGGAACCCTACCACGGTTCTAGATCACACTAGAGCTGTACGCAGTTACGGGACACACTACAGAAATTATATCAACACAATCCAAAAGCAGAGTAGCACACCAGCGGAGACGGGAGCACACGTGATAAATATGTAATAAAATCCTCCGGTCACCATACACGTTGTTCCCTGATGGCAATAAAACGTGAACACAAATTCAATTCAATAAATTCCAAGCTGTGAAACACGACATATGCCTCTGAAAACTCAATAAAACTTTATTTCCAAAACAGAGTGAGCGCTTTCGCCAATGGGCTTCTTCAGACTCTTCATACAGGCATAAAAATCTAACTTCTTTAAAAAGCCCCCATTGGGTTTCCATTGGTTACAAAATTCATTACTGATTCAAAAATTTAAAGTGATATATACATCACATACCATACTATTTAAATAGGATTCTACGCATTGAAAAATATAAACACTTTCAAAAAAAATATAAAACCTAATATAGACATATAATAAAAACATACAACAAAATATCCAAAATGTATCAGATACATATTAAAAACAGACTTTGAGTGCTTTTTAAGTATAGGCACTCCACCTTTAGCAGCATCAACTCAAACTTTCATGTTAATAGCAAATTAAAAAATGACTTGGTAGAGTCAAAACCTTAGACATAACTTTTATTATGTCAGTAAGGATCATATGTGACCCCAAACATTCTGAAAAAGAACGGTGAATATATACTGTATAACAACTTGATGTATACATAGCTAGAAAATGCGGTTGATCACCCCGTTCACTGAAGAACTCTTCATATAACCTAATAGCTAAACGCTGCTAGAAAAAGTTAGGGATTGGTAGAACCAAACCGGACCTGACTAAATAGAATTATAATTATAACAACCTCTAAGGACTATACAGAGAATAAACTTAACAGAATTAATACACAAGCTATAACACAACAAATAATCTCCATAGAGGTCATGAATACAAAAAGTTATACTTAGGAGGGGCTTGCACTATCCGTTGTGCAGCAACATCAAATAATCATGACAATAGGTGTCAACCTATTAATCCAATTCAATATGATAAAATCATAAAGAATGCTGTTCGGAGGTGCCTGGTTGGATCAAAAAATGTTGATCCAAACAAATCTACCCCAAATATACTCCGTTCATCATGACTGAACTATACGATGGAATATTCAGTCATGACCAGCATGATTATTTTATTCTACGTAACCTCCTACTTTTCAGGAAGGGCTTGATTTGTACCTTGTCATTAAGACCGGGAGGTGTATCTGATCTCCATCTAATAATCCACCTAGTCTCACATTCCAGTGTTCTATTAATCAGGTCTCCTCCTCTAAAACCTTGTGTGAGGGTTTGGATAACACAAAATTTAAAAGTGTGTTGTGTGCCTGCCACCTTACTGTGTCTAGCTAATGCATTGACATCTGAACCTATTCTAATCTGGTAATTATGTTCTCTAATACGTTCTTTAAGAGTACGATTGGTCTTCCCTATGTAATAAGCAGTACATAGGTTACATGTGGCGACATAAACCACATTCTTACTTTCACAGTTAGTATTAGTGTTAAAGTTGAATGAACGTCCTGTTGTGGGATGTGTAAAAGTAGTGTTCTTATTAATAAAAGAACATTGATTACATCTACCACATGGTACAGTGTTCCTGTTCACCTCACTATCATTAAAAGTGGTATGTCTCGGCCTACATAATATATTCTTCAGATTAGGGTGGTTTTTAAATGTTATACGTGATGCAGGGCCTACAACGTTACTGACCTCCCTATCAGACCTTAAAATGTCCCAGTGCTTATACATAACTCTTTTCACTTCCAAACTTGTTCTGCTAAAGGACAAATTAGCCCTCACCTCAGTCTGACGTGGTATATCGATGTTGGGTTGTTCCACATGCTCCATAAAATATGGTCTTGCACTACTAGACCTCAGAGAATCCACTACATAAATGGTCTCATTAATTTCTTTTTCACAATAACCCCTCTCTAAGAACCTATCCTTCATCTCCTGTATTCCATTTTCATAGCATACTTGATTTGGGTTAAGTCTGGACACTCTCATAAACTGTCCTTTTAAAACGTTGTTAAAAACATGGCGGGGATGCATACTTTGCCTGTGAAGTAAATTATTTCTATGGCACCCCTTCCTGTGTATGGACGTATTCAACATACCATTTGACATTCTACATATCTCAACATCCAAAAAAGAGATATTAATACTGGAGAAGTTCATCGTGAATCTCAAAAACTCCGTGGTTGTGTCAAGATATGTGACAAAACTTCTAAGAGACTCCTCATCACCCAACCACAAAAAGAAGAGATCATCTACAAAACGGCAATACATGCCTACATACTCATTAAATTGGGGGCTGTCATAGAGATATTTGTCCTCCCACGTAGCCATGACCAGGTTGGCGTAGCTATTGGCACAAGACGTGCCCATAGCTACGCCATCCCTCTGTAAATAAATATCTTCATTGAATACAAAGACGTTGTTGGTTAGAATGGTTTCAAGTAACAGTGTAATCAAGTCTATCTTCTTGACAGAGAACTGTGAATGTGCTTTTAAATAATCTGTAATAAAATTAATACCTATATCAATAGGTATTAATTTTATTACAGACAAATAATCTGTAATAAAATTAATACCTATATCAATAGGTATTAATTTTATTACAGATTATTTAAAAGCACATTCACAGTTCTCTGTCAAGAAGATAGACTTGATTACACTGTTACTTGAAACCATTCTAACCAACAACGTCTTTGTATTCAATGAAGATATTTATTTACAGAGGGATGGCTATGGGCGCCTTGTGCCAATAGCTACTCCAACCTGGTCATGGCTACGTGGGAGGACAAATATCTCTATGACAGCCCCCAATTTAATGAGTATGTAGGCATGTATTGCCGTTTTGTAGATGATCTCTTCTTTTTGTGGTTGGGTGATGAGGAGTCTCTTAGAAGTTTTGTCACATATCTTGACACAACCACGGAGTTTTTGAGATTCACGATGAACTTCTCCAGTATTAATATCTCTTTTTTGGATGTTGAGATATGTAGAATGTCAAATGGTATGTTGAATACGTCCATACACAGGAAGGGGCCATAGAAATAATTTACTTCACAGGCAAAGTATGCATCCCCATGTTTTTACAACGCTTAAAGGACAGTTTATGAGAGTGTCCAGACTTAACCCAAATCAAGTATGCTATGAAAATGGAATACAGATGAAGGATAGGTTCTTAGAGAGGGTTATTGTGAAAAGAAATTAATGAGACCATTTATGTAGTGGATTCTCTGAGGTCTAGTAGTGCAAGACCATATTTTATGGAGCATGTGGAACAACCCAACATCGATATACCACGCCAGACTGAGGTGAGGGCTAATTTGTCCTTTAGCAGAACAAGTTTGGAAGTGAAAAGAGTTATGTATAAGCACTGGGACATTTAGGTCTGATAGGGAGGTCAGTAACGCTTGTAGGCCCTGCACCACGATAACATTTAAAACCACCCTAATCTGAAGAATATATTATGTAGGCCGAGACATACCACTTTAATGATAGTGAGGTGAACAGGAACACTGTACCATGTGGTAGATGTAATCAATGTTCTTTATTAATAAGAACACTACTTTACACATCCCACAACAGGACGTTCATTCAACTTTAACACTAATACTAACTGTGAAAGTAAGAATGTGGTTTATGTCGCCACATGTAACCTATGTACTGCTTATTACATAGGAAGACCAATCGTGCTTAAAGAACGATTAGAGAACATAATTACCAGATTAGAATAGGTTCAGATGTCAATGCATTAGCTAGACACAGTAAGGTGGCAGGCACACAACACACTTTTAAATTTTGTGTTATCAAACCCTCACACAAAGTCCGAGAGGAGGAGACCTGATTAATAGAACACTGGAATGTGAGACTAGGTGGATTATTAGATGGAGATCAGATACACCTCCCGGTCTTAATGACAAGGTACAAATCAAGCCCTTCCTGAAAAGTAGGAGGTTACGTAGAATAAAATAATCATGCTGGTCATGACTGAATATTCCATCGTATAGTTCAGTCATGATGAACGGAGTGTATTTGGGGTAGATTTGTTTGGATCAACATTTTTTGATCCAACCAGGCTCCTAACAGCATTCTTTATGATTTTATCATATTGAATTGGATTAATAGGTTGACACCTATTGTCATGATTATTTGATGTTGCTGCACAACGGATAGTGCAAGCCCTCCTAAGTATAACTTTTTGTATTCATGACCTCTATGGAGATTATTTGTTGTGTTATAGCTTGTGTATTAATTCTGTTAAGTTTATTCTCTGTATAGTCCTTAGAGGTTGTTATAATTATAATTCTATTTAGTCAGGTCCGGTTTGGTTCTACCAATCCCTAACTTTTTCTAGCAGCGTTTAGCTATTAGGTTATATGAAGAGTTCTTCAGTGAACGGGGTGATCAACCGCATTTTCTAGCTATGTATACATCAAGTTGTTATACAGTATATATTTACCGTTCTTTTTCAGAATGTTTGGGGTCACATATGATCCTTACTGACATAGTAAAAGTTATGTCTAAGGTTTTGACTCTACCAAGTCATTTTTTAATTTGCTATTAACATGAAAGTTTGAGTTGATGCTGCTAAAGGTGGAGTGCCTATACTTAAGAAGCACTCAAAGTCTGTTTTTAATATGTATCTGATACATTTTGGATATTTTGTTGTATGTTTTTATTATATGTCTATATTAGGTTTTATATTTTTTTTGAAAGTGTTTATATTTTTCAATGCGTAGAATCCTATTTAAATAGTATGGTATGTGATGTATATATCACTTTAAATTTTTGAATCAGTAATGAATTTTGTAACCAATGGAAACCCAATGGGGGCTTTTTAAAGAAGTTAGATTTTTATGCCTGTATGAAGAGTCTGAAGAAGCCCATTGGCGAAAGCGCTCACTCTGTTTTGGAAATAAAGTTTTATTGAGTTTTCAGAGGCATATGTCGTGTTTCACAGCTTGGAATTTATTGAATTGAATTTGTGTTCACGTTTTATTGCCATCAGGGAACAACGTGTATGGTGACCGGAGGACACTACAGAAATTACTGAGCTACAACCTTCCCAGAGGTGTATTTCTAGGTGGGTGACATCAGCAGCCTTGCCAAAGTTGAGTATATGAATTCTAAGGAGTGTGAGTACCCTAAGAAGCATTGTTCTCTACTCACTCTAAGACAGACAGAGAGAGACACACACACACATATACACACACACACACACACACACACACACACACACACACACACACACACACACACACACACACACACACAATTGCCAAGTCGGGGGCTGGAACATCTACCTAACCACTTTATCACACTACAGCAGTATGCAGTTACAGGACGTGCTATGGGGATTACTGGGTTATGACTTTCCCAGAGGTGTATTTCTAGGTGAGTGACATCAGCAGCCTTGCCAAAGTTGAGTATATTTGTTGTACATAGTGTGAGTAGCCTAAAAAGCATTGCTCTCTACTCAAGTCAGGCACACACACACACACACACACACACACACACACACACACACACACACACACACACACACACACACACACACACACACAAACACAGTTGCCAAGTCTGGGGTTAGAACACCTACCTAACTAATTTATCACACGACAGCTGTGCGCAGTTACAGGATGCACTACAGGGATTACTAGACTATTACTTTCCCAGAGTTGTATTTCCAGGTGAATGACATCAGCAGCCTTGCCAGAGTTGAGTATATGAATTGTACGGAGTGTGAGTGGCCTAAAAATAATTGATCTCTACTCAGTCAGACACACACACACACACACACACACACACACACACACACACACACACACTTGCCAAGTCTGGGGTTAGAACACCTACCTAACTACTTTATCACACTACAGCAGTACGCAGTTACAGGACGCACTACAGAGATTACTGGGCTATGATATTCCCAGAGGTGTATTGCTAGGTGAGTGACATCAGCAGCCTTGCCAAAGGTGAGTATATGAATTGTACGGAGTGTGAGTAGCCTAAAAAGCATTTCTCTCTACACAATCGGAGACAGAGAGACACACACACAAGCACACCATTGCCATGTCTGGGGTTAGAACTACTACCTAACTAGTTTATTACTACAGCAATACACAGTTATGGGATGCACCATGGGGATTACTGAGCTACAGCTCTCCCAAAGGTGTATTTCACATTGGATGACCTCAGCAGGCTTGTCATGATACTGCTATGGGGAGGGCAGTTTGTGCATGGGCCATAACCCATTCATGTAGGGGTTGTCATGCCACATGTAGGCACACATGGGGTTATATGCCACAGGTATGTTTATATAGCTACTAGGTGACTACTTACTTGTACAGTCATGTTGCACAGCTGGCACATGCACCATATAGTCTGTCATGCTGACAGATACTGGTGGCTAGCATCTGCTGTGAGTGACACCTGCACCTCATGTGTTTGGGACCCTTTGGCTGTGTGCTGCGTGGGACAGGCCTAGATGGCTCCTTGTCATGGCCACCCTCTTCCACACATCTATGTCCATCTACCTTTGGCTTATTATAATGTGTTGTCCTTACATATATGTCTGTATTCCTGTCCACTGTGTGTGCAAGGCAGGAGTGGTGCATACTGACATGTGTCTGCAATAAGAACTGCAACTGCCAGATATGTCTGGTCTGCTGGTATTTGCAGACATGGCCTTCATGTGTTTAAGTGTGTGAGCATGCCCAGTATGTTGTTGAGTGACATTGCCTTCATTCATCTAAGTGTGTGCGCATGCCCGGTATGGCCATCTATATTGCATGTGTGGATCAAGTCTAGGTAGTTTGTACTGAGGTGCTGACCTTTGTGCTGTACACCGACAGGTAGCATGCTGTGGATGCAGGGTATACATTGGCCATTTCATATTGACTGTTGCTACATTTCTACATAGTAGGGGGGGGGGTACCTGACTGTTTCTACATTTCTACACAGGGGTGGGTGGGACACACCTGCCTGTTAATATAAGTGTAAGAAGGATGGTGGGGCACACCTGTCATGTTTATTCATTTGCTAGGACTGTACTGGTATGTTGGGTACACCATTTCAGTCTGTGGACTTACCTATCGTGCTGGCTAGAGGCATACCAGTGTACTACACATCTTAGCTTTCACTACCTACATATTAGTTTTTGACTTCCTAGACTTCACAACTTACATCCAACTGCCTGGCCTGCTGTAGTCTGTCTGTGTAGGCCTGGGGGAGGGGTTACCCATAGGGCTCATTCAGAGGCCATAGTACAGCATTTGTTTGTGTTTGTCTACACCTATCCTGCTGGCTGTGACTGTTGTTAGGTATGTGCCCCCCCGACTGGCATGTGGAGTCACATACCTTGTGGGTGTTCCAGTATTAAGGGCAGTGCTGCAGGGCTGCCTATGTCGGATGCACATAGTACACTCCCTATACATGGCTGAGTCACTCTGTGCCTGTGCAGGCTTTGGCACTGGTGGGGGGCTGTGTGGCACTGCCCCATGTTGTTCCTGCTGCAGGTGTTTCCACAGGATCATATTGTGTAGCATGGCACATACAAGGACAATTTGGGTACATGTAGTTGGTGAGTGCTACAAGGCTCTACCGGATGTGTCCAGGCACCGGAAACAGGACTTGAGCATCCCAAATACATGCTCTATTATGATTCGTGTTTGTGCCTGTGCCTCATTATGGAGTTCTTGTTCGGGTGTGTGTGCATTTCTGATGGGTGTCATCAGCCATGGCTCCAGTGCGTATCCAGCATCCCCCACTAGGTGACCATGTGGGATGTCACCATTGGCAAATGTCTGGTACAGCTGTGTCAGATGCCAGATGTGGGAATCATGGTAGCTTCCAGAGCAGCCAGCATACACATTCATTATTATGCCCTGGGCATCGCACATGAGCTGGCAGTTGATGGAGGGGAAGCCCTTGCGGTTGATGTAGATCCTACCCCACTCATCTGCTGGTGCTTTAATGCATATGTGTGTGCAGTCTATTGCAC
This sequence comes from Protopterus annectens, assembly GCF_019279795.1. NCBI lineage: Eukaryota > Metazoa > Chordata > Ceratodontiformes > Protopteridae > Protopterus > Protopterus annectens. Next base: position 22,842,549 of record NC_056733.1, read on the forward strand.
CCACTACCTCAGGGTATTTTGCTATTTGGTGGGAGGAATGCATATTGCTGGCCAATGCCTCACGGATGATGGGGAAATATACGTGCTCACCGACATGTACTGACATGGCATCCAGGAATTGGTGGAGTACCCTGGATGCTGATGCCTGCAAAATGCCCATCATATCCCTAGTTGGCCTTTGGAAGGTACCTGTGGCTAGTATTCTAGGCCTACACATTCCTTGGTATCCACTGGGATGGGTTTCCCTCTGTTAGTTCTGTGTGTGTGGCCGGCACAGCTCAACAATTTGCTGTAGGAGGTCCCTGTCCACCCTATAGCGCTCCACTATCTCCAGCTCATGTAGCCCTTGGTAGGTTACCCTGGCTCTGTACACTCTTCTCTGTCTCCTCACTGTGGGTTGCTCAGCAGCATTCACATCCTCACCACCCTCAGCCTCTTGCACATGCTGGTTTATGATAGCAAAAGCAGCCACTAACATTTTTTCTCTTGCTTTCGTTTTGTAAAATTCCCCCATCTGTATACACCGGTGGTGCAGAGGTTTTGGGAAAAACAAGGGTTACAGGTGTTTGTATAGTTTATAGTGGTGAGCTGGGCTGGGTTGGGCTGCTGCTGCCTGTACAATTGTCTGTTTCTGATACATTTCACCTGTCAGCTAAGCTAGTTCTCCTTGATTACCTTCCTACTGCTATTTTCCCTTTACATTGCCTCCCAGTTTATTCCTGTGTGTGCATCGTGCAAACAGAGTTCTCAAATGTGCACAGGGCTGCTATTTCCTGGTTTAACTTCCTTTTTCTTCCTGTAAGACCTGGTGTGCGGCACGCACACGTGCTTACATTTTGTAAAGAGTGCTAGGCAGTTTGGACACACCTCTAGCTTAGTTGTGCTAAGCTAGGAGCAGTCCCGAGCCACAGGGCTCCAATCCACTTACAATGTGCATGACACACCCACCCATGATGTCACCTATATCCTAGACTTGCACCCAGCTATTTATACTTTTACACTCTTGGGACCTGCCTCACACCCTGAGAAAATCTGGGATTCACTAACCTTTCCCCTCACTTGCCTAGGATTGCCTACTAATGCATAGTTACACGTCCCACACTGAGCCTCCCCCCTTGGCAATCACTACTCACTGGCCAAGTTGTCTTTTGCCTGCCATTGCCTTGCATGGCAGAATACTGATTTCTGCTAGAATGCTCATTTTCGGTTTATTTTCCCCCTGATCCCGTTTGCGCGCCACTGCCCTATGCTTAAACAGCCGAGATCGGCAAAAAAAAAAAAAATAAAAGTTATTTTTTAAATAGTTTGCAATGCCAATGGCCTTCTACTTGGCCATTGCTTTGCTTCCTCAATAATATGCAGCCTTTATTTGGAGCTGTCATAACTCCGTTTTGGAATTTGCAGAAATGTACTCTGTTACTAACCGAGTACATTTCTGCAGATTGCACTTGTCTTGCACGGTCTATTGCAAGCTTCCTGGATTGCAATATCACCTTATTTGCATGGATTTCTCCATGTGATTTGCATACCAGGGCTTAGTCCATGCAAGATTAGTGCTGGAGCTCTCATGCACGCCCCTGCCGTCTGTTCATGGATCGCACGTCAGACATATTGCCTGCATGAGCTACTGCACTCATCTTGCACTCCGTGCAGGCTTTTGAGAATCCGGGGGAAAGATTTTAGTTTCTTCAGTATTACTGTTCATGTATGTTTTCTGCAATAATTTCACATTGAACATTTTACTTAAAAATAGAATAAAATTGTTGCTTTTAGGTGCACTGAATGCATAGCCATGCTATCACAATCTTGTGTACAAAGATGAGCCTTCCGTCAGACAAACTGGACAATGTATTTTATGCACATTTATAATATCTAGCATAATCATTTTATAGAATTCATAGGAGTTTCAAGGCTATGTTGGTCTAATGACCATGCACACCTTCCCAATATCCTTCCTCAGGATTTACCTCCTTTATGAAGTAGGAAGCGGCCAGTTAGCCCATCAGTTAATTTAACAGTCGACTTCCAATCACACAGGTTTAGGCCAAAGGAAGGTACCGAATCACACTGTTTAACCTGCAGAGGAAGTTTATTCCAGAGAAGGGGAGGGGCTGGGCAGTGAATCTTTCCCTCCATCTCATTCTGTTTATATGCTGATGAAGGTTCAGGTCTCTGGTTCTAGTCTTAGCTGAGCTTGTTTGTTTTACTTTAATGGCATGGTAAATGAGGCACAGATCACGTCTCAGGAGTCTATAAGAAGGATACATGGGCAGGGCTTTCAGTCTCTCCTGATAACCTAAGGTTACCACCTTTTCAAATGCCCAAAGTGGGACATTTTTTGTAAAAATGTCAGATTTTGCAGGGCAAAACATACCCACGGCCAGTACAAAGGACAGAAAATCACTTTTTTGCCTTAATAAAAGCTTATTCTTGTAGCATTTTAGTTGCTTATTCTGTTTCTTATAACATTTAGGTATTTCAGATACAAAATAACTGTTTTATGCAACTATTAAAGAAAATATTGGAACATTTTTGTCCTAAAATCTCAGGACATTTGTCATTTTTTCAATTTTTTTGCAGGACACAACTGCCCATAGAAGGACTGTCCCTTGCAAATTGGGACAGGTGGTAACCCTATGATAAACAAGGTTTTTAAGATCAGAAATCTTTATTGTTAAGAAACTTCGGGGATTTTTTGGGTTTGTGAAGATGGCATGTGAGGTACATACCAAATAGAACACTGTACTCTATAATGTGCTTGACCAGTGCTGAATATTAAAGAACAATAACTAGCTATTAGTTATGCTAAGTAAAATGATTTCATGGCAACAATTACCAAGCAAATCTCAAAGGAGAGGGAACTTCAACCCAAGTACCCTCATTACTGACTACATTTTCATTTAGTAAGGGAATGTTATTTATAATGTATTTTGTGGGTAATTTTGGAAATATCCTATCATAATGGTTGTTTTAAGGTACGCCATATGTCACACGTATGCTCCTTGCACAGGGCATAAAAGTGATGTCCAGATGTACCATCCTTAGAACTGAAAGCCCCAGTAGGAATGCCAGTCCAAGGAAAACCAAGCAGTAACCAGTATATCCAGAAGAGAAATGGACCAGCGGGAGGTGGGAGGGAGTGAATACTGCAACACTGAAGAGAAAGACATCTGCCATTATGGTAAGATTTTACACAACTGTACTACGTCCTTACATTTCACTGTTGCAATATTCATAACATTATGGAGAGTGTCAAAGCTCAGAAAGAAGCTTGGGTGGAGGAAGAACCAGCAGAGCTCTCTAGAAAGCCATAAAAAGTGGCCCTAGAAACCAGCTTTAGCTCTGTAAATTCCATCAAACTTATAATGCTTGGTAAAAGTATGCACATAAGTGCAGGTAGATGCCTCAAGAAGAGAGTTAGTATCCAAACCCTTTAAAAAAGCACCAGAAGAAGCCACAGTTCTAGTAAAATGAACCTTTACAGAATAAGGAAGGATCTTAGCATGAAAAGAATAAGAAAAATAAATAGCTTTTGAAATCCAGGAAAGAAATAGTCTGCTTGGGTCCAGCTAATCCCAAGGACATGGATGAAAGGAAACAAAGAGCTGATCATATTTTCTAATAGTCTTAGTCTTATCCAAATAAAATCTGCATTGTCTATGCACACCCAATGAGTGCAGTACCTTCTTGCTACCAAATTGTGAAGAAGGAAAAAAAGTGGGCAAATGAATAGACTAATTAAGGGTCAATTCATTCACCAGCTTGGGCATAAAAGAAGGATTAGTATGCAAGGACACCCTGTCCTTATGAAACACCAAAGAAGGGGGACAAGCCATAAGGGCCTGAAGCTCAGAGAATCATCTGGCAGAAGTAAGGGTTAACAAAAGAACAGTCTTCCAAGAGCAATGTGCAAGGAAGCTGAAGCTGCAGGCTCAAAAGGTACCAGAATCAATTTCTCCAAAACAAAATTAAGATCCTAGGAAGGAGGGACAGCCTTCCTGTGAGGCCTGTATGAAGGATGCCTTTAAGGAATAGTTGAACTTCAAACCTAGAAGCTAAAGGAGTTGATGAAGGCAGACAAGCAGATATAGCTGATAAGTGGGCCTTAACAGAAGAATAAGCCAACCCAGCACTGAACAATTCACACAGATAAGAAATAATCAAAGCTACATCCACAGAAAGTGGATCCAGGTTACCAGAAAGACACCAAAGAGAAAACCTCTTCTGTTTGGATAAGTAAGATTTCCTAGTATTGGTGCCCTGGCTTCCTGCAGGACCCTAAGCACATCCTCAAAAAAAAAGGTGTCTATGTGTAATCAAAATCCTATCATCCACAGAGTCTGTGGAAGAGTGAACAGGTGGGGATAGATGAAAGATCCCTTGTCTTGTGTGAGCAGGTCCTCCATGTGAGGTAAGATGTGATGATTGCCCTTGGCTATATGCAGAGAAAGAGGGAACCAATGCTTTCTCAGCCAAAAGGGTGTCACGAGCAAGATTTTGCAGGTGTCCTGTTGAATTCTGAACAGGACTTTTGGAATGAGGGTAAGGGGAGGGAAAGTATAAAGAAACATCCCCTTCCAAGAAAAAGAGAGGATGTCCACCTTCCCCACCAGAAGACCTGGGACTCTGTCATGAAAAAGAAGAAATTGTCTTTTCAGAGAGGAGGCAAATAGATCTATTTGAGGAGTACCCCACTGGTGGACAATGTCCAGAAACACATCCTTGTGAAGCATCCATTCCTGGGATAGAGTTAAGGGCCTGTCAGAGTGTCTGCCACAATGTTTAGACCTGAGGAAGTGTAAACTGCCGGAAGAGTCACTTGATACTGGGCAGCAAGATCCCATACCAGGAGTGGCAACCAGCAGAGAAGGCAAGATCTTGTTCCTCCCTGTTTGCTGATATACCACATCACTGTGGTGTTGTCTGTAAACACCTTGAGAGGTCCTGGGGAGAAAAGAGGATGAAAAGCCTGAAGAGCCAGCAGAAGGGCTCTCTTCTCTTTGACACTGATGTGCTCCTTCTGTTAAAGAAGAGACCAGACCCTCTGTAAACAGCTTCTGAGATGGACGAAGGGGGTGAAAAGGGAGTCCTGGATTTAAAAACAACTGCTGGAGCCACCATTGGAGTTCCTTCTTCAGAAAAGGTAGAAGAGGAACTATAAAATCAAGGAGATGAGCATGCTGAAGCCAAAATGACTTCAGGAACTACTGAAACTTTATCATGTGAAGTTTGACCAGATGATGTCATGAAGCCCAGAGCTCTCAGAAACTCCCTGGCTGTAATGGAAGCCAGAGGAAGAAGAGTTTGAAAGAAGGAGATGAGAGTCAAGGCCTTCAGAGAAGCCAGGGCTGCCAGCAAAGCCACTGTCTGAATCCTGCAATCCAGAGAAACATGGTCCTGAGAAAGAGTCAGAATACTTTTTGAAATTTATTCTAAACCCCAGTCTCTGAAGAAGAGAAATGACAAAATGGAGATTTTGCAACAGGATCTCTGGAGATGATGCCTGAAACAGCAGAAGCCTGCAAAAAAGCAAACACAGACGTGAGACATTTAGTGAGTTCCTTGGGGCAGTTGAAAGGCCAAAGGGCAAAGCAGAGAACTGAAAATGCCAATAAGCGACAGAAAAATGGAAAAACATCCTGAAAAGTTGATGGATCGGAATATGGAGATAAGAATCCTTGAAATTCAAAGATACTATATAAGCCTGATGAAGCAAACTAGGGAACAAAGTCTGAAGGGACAACATTCGAAAAGTGGACACCTTCAGAAAAGTGTTTAGATGGGGCGTGGCCAAGGATGAACACAGGATAGCAGCAGATTTCTTCAGCTCCACCAATTTCATTACACTGACAGGAATTAATTACTTAAAAAATTAATTTTTGAAGTAATTTTCTTTCTAAATATGTTTGTTTTATATAGTTCTTGAACTATATCTAAAAAAGAAAGGAAATCTTAATAATATTCCTGTCAGAAATCACTTTGGAAATTTTCCTGTCAGTTTATCAGTCTGAAATGAGTTCCAGTAAGACAAATTCTCAAGACTCCAGCATCAAGAAAGAACTTCAGTCTCTGATAATTATAATCCAGCAACTTACTGCTAAGATGGATAAAATGGATACTAAAATAGACACCTTCATAGAAAAAACTACAAAACAAATAGACTTGTTACATATAGACCTGCAACAACAGAAGATCCAGATGACAGGCATAGAAGAAGCTGTGAATGACATGGAAAATAGAATACAAGAAGAGGAAATCAACACTGAGTTTCTGCTGAAACAAAATACACATTTACAAACAAAGCTGGATGACCTGGAAAATAGATCTAGGTGCAATAACATTAGGATTTTTGGACTGCCAGAAAATATTGAAGGTAACAATATTACTTCTTTTTAACAACATGGCTCCCTAAAACTTTAGATTTACCAGAAGCATTCTCTTTTGGTATCGAAGAGCACATAGATCTATAGCTAATACTAACTCTAATAAAACTATCCTAGATCAGTTATAGTTAGATTTCTATCATCTTTTGATAAAGAGATGGTTCTTAAATCTGCTTGGGCTAAAGCTCCTGTTAAGATTAATGAGACAACTGTGCGTTTTGACAATGACTATTCTTCCATGGTAATAGCTAAAAGAAAAGTTTTTCTGCCACTAATAAGGGAGCTTAAAAA